>NW_026864702.1:0-45444 GCF_026571515.1 Ruditapes philippinarum | reverse complement strand
GGAGGCTGGCATAGGATAATTAAATACTAAAATGCTAAATCAATCATATGCATGTAGCTGAATCGCAGATTTTTACGACAATAAATGATGGTACAAAAATATTGCACCTGTGCTTGTTACATCATTTTTAATAATTCAATTCCAAGAGTATAGTTTAGAACTCAAGAAATCACTACCTACATGACACATAGGAATTATTTTGTTATCCATTTTGACTACCTTTTAAACCATTATAATAAAAATGTTTTTACATCTTTTTATGCTATTCTTATTTATATGTTGGTCGATCTTTCGAAAGGGTATATTAAAGACACAGGACTTCCGGATGGGGAAGATATTTTATATTCTGACTGTGCAAAGTCTTTAACTTTTTAAATTCTTTAGAAATGGTCAAGATACGTGTTTAATAATATTTTGGCATGAATTTTAAAGTATTTTAGATGTTCAACCAAAGACGAACGTAGCATTTGGCTTTGCCAGTAATGTGTTGTTAAGGTAGCAAAATATATACATAAAATGTATCATATCATCTTTTTAATACCTTAGTCGTTGACCTACTTTGGCAGACACGTTTGTGTTGAGCCAGATAGACCAGGGCTTGTGTGTATTTAGTCTATGTTGAAAGAGGATCCATCTACCCGTAAAGGCACAAAAACAGCTTTGCTGTCGAGTTCGGACCCCGGATATGTCACCAGTCATGTCCTTAAAGGTTTAATTTTGAAGCACAAAGCGGTGATTATTTACCTTCATGCAGTTTTACAAGTATTAGCTAAAGATATGCATTTTGAGCCAAAAATAGGTAAGTACAAACATTTAAAGGAAAGGACAAAGTAGGGCAAAGAAAAATATAATAACGATATTATAACTGTTATTGCGGTTATCTTTTTTTTGACTGTATGACATCTCGACCTCAAGACACCTCAACTGCTAGGACATCTCAATCCATGACATTTAGACCCATAAGACACATAAACCCCTTTAATTAACTCGACATTTCGACCCCTTATTCTTTAATGTATATTAAGAGATTAGTTCAGAAAAAAGAATGGGATGTTTATTCAGAAAAAGTGATCCTTTTACAAATTTGATTGTCTTGATATTATTATTTTTATTATTATTCATTCATTTTTTGTCTAAATCCTTATTTTAAATATATGGTATCCTGGCTTTTTTTTTAAATGAAACAAAACTAATTAATATTTTATTACTGATATGTTAGAAAACATTGAATAATGTTACAACAACATGACTTTTGTGCATTACTTTTTCAATATTTTGTCGAATCTTTTATTGGAGATAATTAAAATATTTACCATTTGCTTTAGATTATTTCTCAATATCTTACTGAATGTCTTAAGTACCTAATTTGATGTAGTTTTTTTTTTTATTTTCTATTTAACATATTTTATGTACCGAAAACAGATTTGATATTATTAAACGTCATTTACTACATTAGATATAAAAATGTGTGCGTTTATTTGTTAAAAAGGAATCCATCATGATTTTGTCTTTTTGTCATGTCGCGAATTGATTATTTTCAAGTTTCATGTTTCATTTAATGAAGGTCTAGACGAATAGTTAGCGCGCAAATTTCAGAACATTCACTCATTCCGTGGTTCCAGGATAATTTACTTTTGTTGTGCAAAATTAGGATAATTACTAAATTCTTATAGCTACTGACCGGTGATAAAGTTCATGTAAAGGTAAACTTTTCCCTTAATTATAAATGTCTATGTTTTTATATATACTTGGAACTAACGATAAATTGAAGTTTAAAGGGTAAAAAAGGTTTTAAATTTACTTTTTGTTTTGATTTTTTTCCCTCCCCAAAATAAAAAATTAAAAGTTTAGAAAAAGGGGGCCCACGAAACTTTTGTTTTTTTTTTAAAATTTTTAAATACATTACATCAAATTAAGAAAGAAATTTTTTTATATTTTGGAATTTTAAAAAAATTCTTGACCTGCTTAAAAGGGTGAATTTTAGTTTTTTTTGCAATTTTGTGTTTAAACCCAAAGCGACAGCGACCCTTTTCTTTTTGTTTATCTTTTTTTTTCCCAAATTAAAAAATGTTTTAAACGTTATTGGTCTTTATTTCCCGGGGGACGGAAAAGGTAACAAAATGGTTTTTTTTCAATTTTTCCCAATGAAAAGGATTTATTTTTTAAAATTTGTTGAAAAAAATTATTTTAAAATTAAAATGTTTTTGAATTATAAGGGGAAATTCTACTCAGCCGTTGTTTGTTTTTCATAATCATACTTTAAGGCAAGTATTTTCTTTAACAGCAGACACACTCGCATTACAATAAACAGAAAAAACATTTGAAACATATTATATCCCAGCTTTTGTTTAAAGAAAACAGAACAAATGACCATATTATTACTGCTATGTTACAAAAACATTGAATAAAAAAAATATACTAAATATTTTTATTACATTTTGCATATTACAGTTTCCCTCCTGGTAAGCGGTCTAGTGGGCGGGAGGTAGGGCCTAAGGTCACACTTAGGGGTAAAAACGTTTGTCCTGAGCAAAACTTCTTTATACATAATTGGATTTCAATATAACTTGGGACAAATGTTCACCATTGTGAGTCGGCGTGTCGCATGCAAACTTTAGGTCCCTGTGGCCAAGGTCAAGGTCGCACATAGAGGTTAACTTTTCGATGAAAATATGAAAATGTGTATTCGGACAACTTAGTCATCATTTATTGAGGGATTGAAACACAAAAGGTTATTTCCATGACTACGGTGTGAATCATGTAATTAAGGTTAATATATACGGGGTCAAGGTCCCTAAAGATGATAAATTATAGCGATTTTGTCCAGAGCACATCTCCTACACTCATGGAGCGATTCTCATAAAACTTTATAGAAATATTCACAACTATGAGAAACAGTATCATGCGCATAAACCAAGTAACTAGCCAAAGGTCTAGGTCACACTTAGAAGTCATCGAAAAACGCTTGTCCAGAGCAAAACTTCTACAAACAGAAAAGGATTTCAATTAAACCCGGAGCCAATGTTATCTATTCCATAGAGATACGGAGTGTCGGGTACAAAAGTCCCTACGGGCAAGGTCAAGGTCACTTGTAGGTTCAAAGTTTAGGTGAAATTATGAAAATGTATATTTGGACCATTAAGTCATCATTTATTCACGGGGGAGGAACTGTTACACGAGGGATGGAGTTCTTATCATAACTTGTCAGGGGTTTTTGTGATAACTGTCCCGGAGTTCGTAGGAAAACTTTTGTATTTACTACAAAAACATGTCAAAAATGGTAATTTTCATCTTTAAAAGTAAATTTCAGGTGCTTAATAAAATGTTAATGATTAACCTTGCCTGACATGTTGTACTATGTATAAAAAACTAATTCATAGGCCGTTTTCATTGCCTGTTGTTTTAAATCTTGTAGTTTGAGTATAATTTCCAAATTATGTGCCAATTCGCACGTATTGACCTGTTTATTTCTGGTCTTCATCCTCGCCATATATAATTACCTAATTATAATCCTAAATTTAAAATACAAAGCCCCGGTTAACAAATTTATACCCGAATGTCAAATGTCACGGAGTTCATGTGATAATTTTTGTTACTGCCCGTGTGTTCCTTGCGCTACATCACGGCATGTTTTAGCGTTTTTTTATTCAATAAGGTTGTAAATCATAATGAAATGAAGTACTCTTATCCTTTGCACCAAAAATGAGGATAATTGTCAGACAGTATATTGTATATTGACAATAGTTGTGCTTTCCATATCTTAGGGCTAAATAATTTGAATCATTTTATACCACAATAAAGAAGTATTTATCAAGGTCAATCTTCACACCTATGTCTCCAGAAAATATGATACATGATAAAAACTCAATTATATATTATATGATTTTGATTTCGAATGTCTGCAAATTATAAACAGATGAACATCTACAGTTAAATTGAATCAGCGGTCACTGACATTCAGCAGTATCATGGCCCAAGCCGCAAACCAAAAATTTCTTAAAACGTACACGTTGATCTCAGTTTAACATGTTTTAAGCAAACACCTTTCTTAATCAGACAATATATGCATGTACTTGTGCTCTCCTGGTCTCTGAGCTAATTTGTTTGTATCATTTTATAACCATAAAAAAGAAGTATACAACCAGGTTAATCTTCACATCTATGTCTCTAAAATGTACGATATATGATAAAAGCTCAACTGCTGTTGGCTCTAACTACCGATCTCTCGATCGAACAAATTTGCACGGTCCTCCGGGTTCGAGCAAACTAAGTTTGACTGTAAATTTTGTTATCAATTACAGCAAAAGAAGCAGAGTTGTCCCCACTAAGTTAACATAAGAACAATACCCATCAAACATCGACAGAAAAAATACGTTTTAATGTTAAATGACAACGTACATGGTATTACTTTCGTACATCGGGATAAGTACTAGTATATTAAAGCTAATAATGCTCACCTAGTTTGAAGTAGAGTGATTCTAAAGATTTGATAGCGAGTTTTACTTACTTGACTACTTTGATGAACAAAACTCATCCGCACTATGGAGAGTCCTTTAAGTTACGTGATGCTAGAGTGGATATAACAAAGAAAAAAATGTCGATCACCGGCATGAAACCTAAGGTGACTATCAGTAAATACTTACTTTGTATTGTCATATCATTGTCATATAATTTTTTAAGTCTCTATGGTAAAACCTTTTAGAAATTTTGTACATGTAGAATACCTTAAGATGATCCACCTCATAAACTTAGATATAGGTAGTGCATGCTACTTCTTTTTTGCTCCAAACTATTAATATATAATTTGTTTTTCTTCTGCAAACCAATGGAATATTTATTATATCTGTCTTCATAGAAAGAAACACAAGAAAATATACCATCATAAAAAAAATCATATAAATCTAATAACATATTTTAATTTTAAATATGGCCTTCTAAGCAATATATAGAAATATAATAAACTCAAAACATCCTAAAACAATAACAAATATTCAATTTAGATTTTTCCCTATCACTTTTTTGACAAACGCTTCTTTTAGATAAATAAAATATAATTTATACAATTTTCATTTACAAACATTTCATCAATATACATTCTAATATACATTCATTATAAATATTACAACATTAAGACAGAGTTATGAAGCTATTTATTTGATTTGCAAGATATGTTCTTTATACTAATATTCAAAAGATGTCAGAGAATTAGAAGAAGGTATATTTGATAGTATTCTATTCCAAATCTTTGCACCTACAAAAGGTCCTTTATAATGTATAATGTATATTTATTAAAGCACATTTTACCACGAAAGACAATGCTATACATCAATTCTTTTTCCAGTCTAAGAAAACTGAGGCAGCAAAAATACTTTAAAATTAAACATTGCACACGAACCCTGGGTAAAAATAATATCTCTTGAACTAAGATACACTCAAAAAAAATATTATCATCATAAAGATGAGCGTACTACATTTCATAATGATTAACAACCTTATTGAATAATACAAAACGCTAAAACGTACCGGGATTTTGCACAAGAAACAGACTGGCAGTAACAAAAGTTATCTCAAGAACTCAAAGACATTTTTTAGTTATCACAAGAACTCCGTGACATTAAAAAAATGTGTATAAATTTGTAAGCCGGGGCTTTATGTTTGTAATTTTGCATAATTATTGGGTAATGGCAAAGGTAAAGACCGATATAAACAGTCAATACGTTCGAATAGGCAAATAATTTGGAAAGTTTACTCAAAGCTACGAGATTCTAAACAAGAAGCAAACTAAAATTACCTGAGAATTAGTTTTTGTCAAATAATACAAGGCGTAAGGCAAGCTTCTTGATCAATAACGTTTTATTTAGCACCTAAGGATAACCTTTTAAATATAAAAATTACCATTTTTGACGAGTGTTTTTGTAATATATACATAAGTTTTCTGATAAACTACGTGACATTTATCTCATGAACTCATCCTTTATGCAACAATTCCTCCCCCGTGTTGTTGAGGGACTGCAATACAAAAGGACATTATGATGACTGCAGATGTAAAACGTGTAACTAAATATATGCAAGTGCAATGTCATTAAAGTTATAAAATATAGAGATATTGTCCAGAGCATAACTCCTACATGTATGGTGGAATTTTAATAAAACTTCATAAAAGGTACACCACCATCAGTGACCATTATAAGCAGTTGTACGTGCATGAACCAGATAACTAGGCTTAACGTTAAGGTCATATTTACATGCTAAAAAATGAATGTTCTGAGCAAAACTTCTAAATTCATAGGGGTATTTTAATGTTACGTGACACAAATTTTCACCAATTTGAGTGTAAGTCTTGCGCGCATAATCCAGGTCCCTGCTACCAAAGCTTAGGTCACATTAAGAGGTCACAGTTGGGTGATGTGCACAGGGACCATTTTATAGTCATCATTTATGGATGGATTGCAACACAAATGATAAATATTATGACTACAAATGTGACAGATGTCTAAGGTCACTAAAGATAATAAGATATAAGAGATTCTCATAGTTACTGACCGATGATAAAGTTCATGTAAAGGTAAACCTTTCTCTTTATAGAAGTATTAGTTTTTGTAAATACATAGAACTAACGATAAATTGAAGTAATTAAAGGTTGAGCGAAGGGTTCTTGTACTTTTTAAGAATCGATATTTTATACTAACAATGCTAAAAAATGAAACCTTAGCAAAAGGGAGGATGAACAATATTTATTATTTATTACATAGAAATGTGTGAAAATTCATAGCCAATACACATGTTTCACATGAAAACATAACTAAATCTTTACTAATTTATAAATATTGTGAATATAAAAAACACTCAATGCAAATGTTTTTTTTTTTTTACTTTTTGTCTGGGACTTTTTTTAGAATTTATTATGTCCCAGCTTAAAAACCACATCGATATACATCTTACTGGTATGTAACAAAACATAAATTATATTGAAATATTTTTATTTTTTTATTACCTTTTCAGTTTTTTGTTGGATCTTGTAATGAAAATATAATTATAAATATATGAAAAAATTATTTACTATGAAATTGCTGACCTATATTTCTGACCTTCTAAAATACAAAAAGATGATACCTGGTTCGAAGTTTCTTACCCCTTAAAGGTAACAAATTCACGCAAAAAGGGTCTACGAATAAATGGGTCTAGAAGTCATCTTTATATATTAACGTCTAAATGTCTTTATTGCGTTATAATAAGTACTAAAAAGTATTTCCTGAGTCAGATATATATGTTTTTGTTATGTGAAATTAAGAAAACGTAATAGAAATGGCAAACGACAACATCCTCGACCCCGTAAATTATGAAATGCAGCTACTGTGTTTATTTAGCACAGCAACAATTTAATGATTGACAGGATGATATGTTATACACACAAGGATGTTAATTACCTATAATTGATAAATTACAATGACACGCCACTGGTGTTTATTTGTTTATTTGATATGCGTATTCATACATTAGATAAATTGAACATATTTACTAAAAGTATCTTTATTGTCATCGTAAGTAGAGTAAAATGATAAAATGATCGAAATGCCTAATCCACTAGGGGTCGAAAAGAGTAGCGTATCAAATCGTTAAGATTACCTCTGTTTCGACAAAAGTTAAATGCTGCCCGTTACCAATTAGGTAGCAAGAATCATAAAAACGTGTCCAGCCATTTTTGCATAATCACTTGCAAGACTTATGTAAAAGAAAGTGATAGAAATATGCATTGAAGTTATTTCAAGGAAATATTTTAGCATAGATATCATAACATTGATAATCAGAAAATGACGTCAGTGTTATCATGTAAAAATTTCATAAAAAGTGATTAGTAGGATAAGCAACTGATTCATATGATTCAAATTACAATCACTACCAAACTTAACTATTTTACAACAAAGGTAGATTCAGTTGATATTATATACTACATTTGATTCTCAATTATTTTACTATTTATATCAACTATTTGTTTAGTATAAAAATATTTATTACTAATACTCATCTTTGTGCAAGATATTTTTCTAAAAGATTTATTTGGCTGTATATACATGCAAATTAAAATTGATATATCCCTCAAAAACAGACAAGACGAGAAATGCAACTTTTGTTTTCTTTTGTAGTTCTTTCGTGGCATTTTTGTCCTTTAAGTTATCAAAAATTAAAAAATTCACCTGAAAATCGATATAACTTAAAGTATAGTTGCGATCCCCTGTTAAGATGAATATCAATAAAAAATAGTATTTGTTTGCTTGGGTTTACCGGCGATAGTCATACCGCGAAGAACACTATAATTAGAATGTGTACAAGCGATTAAGTTAAATCTGAAAACAATGTGATCCCTCGGAAGCATTAATCATAACAAAATTGCATGAGAATTGCAAATTGAGTATGTACATGAGGGATAATGAAAAAGTGCCCCTAGCGTTTATAGTGCCAGTAACCCCGAAGGACCAGAAAAAATAACAAGACTGAAGTGAAGTACGCGGCAACTTTAAAAAAAAACATGCTTGAATGACAGATTATTCTCTCCTCGCGTATGAAGAATATTAACTTATTTGACTGAAATAGGGCCAGTAAGATAAGACAACTATCATCTGTTGTATGTATATGACGCAAAAATATTTCATTCAGTGCAATATCATATTTAGGGCAATATCAACTGAAATAATTTGAATTGACACTTAAAAATTTAAACTTACAGAACAGGACACGTTTAAATAAATGTTAACATAAACGCTTTTGATAGCAGTTTATAAAAAATAGACAGTTTCAGGTATTCGTATTAATCGAAACAGTAGGACATAGACAAAATGTGTAAAACGAAAAAAAAAACCTTGTTTATTCATATATTTATTAGTTATATTATACAGCTATATTTCACATTCATTTTCTTATTTGCCGATAATTGAATCCACAACATCAGTGCTGAAAGAAAAACAAGAAATTCACTATTTTGTTACTAACTGTTTTTAACTTCTTATTTAATAACAATAACAATTGCCTAACATAAATTTGCTCCGAAATACGAACAGCTTGGAACATTTTACCAATTTTATATAATCCTGAACCATGATCCTACAAAAGCTTGTTAATTTTTGCTTGACAATATCAAATCAATATTAACATTGGCAGCACAAGAATTTGTGAACATTTTAGAATTTTAATTTTAAGGTGCAAAATTCTAAACATTAACAATCATTATCTGGACATGTATAATTATTTTGATTTTCCTTTTACGTACATAATACTTATAAAAAATTAATTAATTCAATTTGATGACAGCATTATCGAAATAAAATGTATTTATGACAAATTAAATCATTTCAGTTCATCGTATCGAAATAGTTATGTATTATTCTATGGAGGCTATTTGTTGCCAAAAATCCAGCCTTTTTTATCTGAGTTGAACAGTTTGTTAACGGAAAAATACAATAATATTTGTATTTCTTTGTATGTAAACTCCAATGTTGCATTCTTGGATTTAGTATCCCGAATTAACATTGTAAAAATGCATTTCAACCCTATACATTTTGTTAAACGACAAAACATAAACTGTTTTTGCTGAAAGTAGCAATACCAAGTGTTCGAATACTCATTGTTTGTGTAAACGCCGACAAAACAGAAGTTACATTCTTAGCTTTACATTGTCGAACCATCATGATTCTGATCAGCATAATCCAGCTTTACACGTTTTTCAATAAATTGAAATATGCTCTGCACGTTTTCCAGCCCACTACATCATCGTAAATAAACGTATTTACCCGCTCAGTTTCGGTATTTACCGTCGGCGACAAGAAGCGGCGTAGTTTCCGTTTACCACACATTTTAGGTGTTAAGTTATTCACCAAACATAATTCACTTGCATGATTGCCATTCTATGTCTTATACAATCAGCATTAGTGAACTTTAAAGGATTATAGGCATATAAGTTTTAAAACGTTGTCGATACCACATTTCCTAGAAAAACGTGGTGCGTAACATTATATATGGGAAACATTCCCTTATGTTAATTCACCAATTTAAGTTTTTGCATATTATTATGCTCATTATCAGTATAACGTTGTTACAGTGTTACATTATATCTTAACCAATTTTGCATTACTTGAATATCCTGTACTAGAATACGTTTTAACAAAGTCAGGGGATATTCAAAGTCAACAGTAATGCAGTTGATGTACTAGTATGTGAAAATTAAAACAGTTTCTATATAATTTCAAATATTTTTGCACTAGCAAATATTATCTCTCATTATATTCTGCTTTCGTGAAAATTGGCTCCACCTATTAATTTTCGTATATTTCCGTGATATCGTTTACATTTACCATGTCGCAAGTTTGAAGTTTATCTAATAGATAAAAGTTGCATCTAAGTTGCATGTTTACAGCTTCCATTTTCTCAAATCGAGATAATCAAAATGCTTAATACCAGTGCAGTATGTAACTCTGGGATCGACAATTAGATTTTTACTAATCTGTTTAGTAGAAATGAAGTATGCATTGTCAAGTTTCAAAGGCTGGATTTTTGGCAACGAATAGCCTCAAATGCATCCACGAATATCGTTCACATCTTGAAAGTGTGTTGAACAGCGCTTTTTTGTCTTAAATAGCATTATTTTACACATTTTTGCACGATATTAGTGCTTTTGTATAGGCAAAAAGAATGATATGTTCTTGTGTAATCAAATATTATTCAACTTAAAATAGTAAAACACAAAACAAAGTGTAAAAACACTTAACCTTCGTCGGCTTTGAACAGTTTACCTTGTTTCACAGATTGGATGCAAGTGGCTATCACATGGGTAATCACTCCATTTATAGTCATGGTGGACAGCATAAACCCCACAGTCTTCAGGTTGACCTCCATTTGGCTCCCCTGGGTACCAGTAGGTAAAATTTGGTTTTTGTGACGTGTCGTACCTGTTAAAAGCTCTAAACTGCTGTTGGCAATTGACTTTACCCAAGCGACCAGTGCATACCAAGATCAGCCGGTTCAAACTTGCCGTCTGATCAATGTCTGCACTATTCGCCATTCAGTCAGTACTTACATTGAAATATGTTTTAAACAATCTAAATGTTTTTGTCCATACTAATACATGTAGTCATATGAACTATATCAAGCACTAATGCGCAACCGAGTAGAACAACTGACGTCCCTTTTAGAGGTTTCTGATGAGTACAGAATTTAATATTATACTTGCATTCAAAACAGAAAATCATCAATTATAATCAAATGAAACGTAAAAGACAATGAGGTTTCGACAATTACAATTTATCACACACCTGTGTTATAAACACTCGGTTAAGCGTAATCATGTACGTTTCAGTATAACGCCTCAATGAAAAAAAAACATAAGTGTAAACCTAAGTATCTTATAGTCTGTGATAATATTTTATAATGTTTTGTAGTGTAGCTTCATTACAACATTTATTGAACTGATTGAGAAACTCGCATTATACAGGTTCATTTAACTCATTCATACACTTATTTAACATCCTCCAAACACATGATTGTGTGACATAAAGAAATTTATTACCACTGCCATATCCCCTCTACATCCATGTCCGATATTCCAACCCAGCTGTGATAAGCTATAGAAATAGAGAAAAAAATCTGGTTGATTTTGAAAAGTTTCCAATCAAATCTTCTTTTATTCTTGTCCCAAATGGCTTTGAACGGTGATATTAACCCATCTACATATTTATTGATCTGTTTGTTTATTAATGTATCTATCTATTTTATTCAGTAATATATTTATACCAAACTTGCCGTTGTTACAGTAACAAATCAGCGCCGATAACACATACTTACACGTTACGTATAAACTTTATTTGAATTGTGTTAGCCAGCAGAATCAGTTACCTAGGGTTCAGACTGTGTAACTATTGGAATATATTTTTTCTAGAAATTTCTCATTAAGTTCATTACTACGATTTCCTGCAACGTTATTAAAAATTAGAATTTAAAACAATCCTTACCTTTAGTTTTCTGTAGGATGTCAACGATGAAAAGATTTTCCTCTGCAGTATTCACATGGATAAGATGACCATTGTGCTGCCTGCAGAAATACTGCAAAGAAACATGAATAACATAAAATTCTTATTAACATTACTTGGCAGTAAAGTAAAGAGCAATATTTCAGTTCAGCAAAGGAAAACATATTACATGATTGAATAAACAAAAAGGAACACAGTTATGCAGTACACGAGTCTGAATCATAAAAAATTCATACAATTTTAAAAATTCAGTTCATTTCAAATTTCAGAATGTTAATACAATTAAGTGATGGGTCTGAGATTGATATTCAATTTTTATTTTCAGAGCGCTCGATATTCAACACAAGCATAGAGAAAAAGGAACCCCGAAAGAACGCCAAAAAAATAAGATTGTAAATGTTGCAGACTCAGTTTAATTGAGCCTTTTCATGGACGTTAATGCAAACTACATACAAGCACAATCCATACCTGGTAGAACCATTAAAAGAATTATTTAACATTAATTAAACATGTAATGCTGAAAAAATGAATTAAGAAAACATTCGTAGATGCGTTCATGCAACCCGGAATGCGAAACGTGCGTCCTATTCAATGAAAAGCACCAGTAACGAATGTTTTTGTCCTTAACGAGGAAGCAATAGGCTCAGATGGATTTTTTCAAGTGGGTTAGAGGTGATGAAGCATGCATATCACAAATAAAATAAAAAAATCAAATTTAAAAAGCCATGAACAGTTGAATAACGAAAGGCAATCGAATTTAGAGTACGAAAATTAAATTTTCAAAAATCCAATGTCGCGCTTGGAACGTTTTCAGAGCCCACGCTGAGCTCGATATAAAACATCATTAAACAAGCCCGGATCTAGCTTATTTCGAATTTAGAGCCAGTTCTAGGTTCGAAACTGATAATTTATATTTCGTTAGCTATATTCAGCTCTGAGACTGACAATTTAAAAAAAGATTAAGGGGCGATTACTGCGTTAGTACCGAATTTAAGATCAATTTTCATAAATTTAAAATGGGTGGATATCGTTCTAGATCTGAAACTGGTTCCCTCCTCCAGACTTTCGGGAATGACAACGCCAATCGAACGACTTGTTCTGACTCCTTGGTACCCTTCCGGCTCGCTTGCAAATGCCGAGTCTATTACACTGGTTGCAAATGATAATCATGTCACATTTATATCCTTATTACTCACATGCGCATAAGAGTGGTGTCCCCATTCCCCATCACACCTCACAAACTCACACACACATATTTTGTTTTGTTTTGTTGTTTAAGGAAGAGAGAGGTAGCCTAGTAATCAAGTCCTTTCGACCAAGGAATTATTGGTTGTAGCCTTAATTTGACCACGACCATTCTTCTTTAAATGACAAGGGACTTGTAATTTATGCTTCCGAGGGATCACTTTGTTTCCAGATTTTGAAATAATCAATGCCGGTTGCTATAACTTGTTTCACAACCGATTAAGTTTAAGATGCCACACGGAATTTGCCATAAATTATTTCAATTTAGATCTTAGACCTAGCTCTGAATTAAGGCAAAATCATTTTTTTTGCTAGTTCGATACTAGTACATTATGAATATCAATCTTGTGATTGTATAATATTCGCTTTCACAACAAAAAAAATGAAACTGGATAAAAATCTAACAACAAGTTCTGAGTTCTATGTAAGCTTATTTTTGTTGTCCTTTTTAATGAATATGAAAATCAATCTAGTAATTTACTATCTATTGATGCCGAGTTTGATGCAAGCACAATATTTATCCCTTTATTTAAAAAAGAAATTCGAACTTTAAACTGGCTTTGAATAGGAGACCAGCTCGATATTCGCTCCTTTTTAAATCAATCTCATAGCTGACTCAGGATTTGATTGCATATCTATCTTACAGTTGACTCTGGATGTAATGCTTATTCGATATATGCTTTTTAAGTAAATTGAATGTCTATCTCTGAACTGGCTCTGAGTTCAATTTTATCTAAATAATCATTGGTTAAGTGAATTTTGAATAACTGTTTGTCTGTTTGATACTTGCACGATATTTGTCTTTTGCAAAAAATATCGATCGATCGGCTGGCTCGAAATTTTAAGCAAGCTCGAAATATCATAATAGCCTACTAACTAAAACACGTTCTCGAACAAGGTGGAAGCCCAAAGCTAGATGGAAATAAATCATAATGTGCGATTTCAGACTTGAGAGCTGACCGTTTTCTTCTCTTCGATTGTTCTTTTTTATTCCTTTTTTATTTTTTTAAGTTTTTGACCTATTGATTACATGCACATGTTAATTTTTTTTGAAGAGTATCAAAGCGTCGTATTTACCTCAGCTTCGATAAATGTTACATTGTGTCCGTAACCAATTAAGTAGCAAGAATCATTGAAACGTGTCCAGCCATTCTGGCAGCAGCACGAACATACTTATGAAAAAAAAAGTTATACATTAAAAAATAAATTGTGACAGAAATAATCAAGTTATAACAAGTAAATATTATAGCATACATATTATAACATTAAGATTCAGAAAATGGCGTCACTGTTATCATTTAAAAATGAGAAAATATGATCAGTGAGATTAGTAACTGATTCATTTGATTCAGATAACAATCACTGTCAAACAATTTTTTAACGACGGTAAATTTAATTAATATTATATACTACATTTGACTAATTACATCGAGAAATTGCAGAATATACAAGTATTAATTACTTATACTCATCATTTTGCAAGATATCTTGATAAAATTGTACACATTTGGTCATACATAGGTTCGTACATGTAAATTAAAATTGATATATCCCTACATAAAACAGACAAAACGTGAAATGCAACTTTTTGTTTTATTTTGTAGTTCTTTCGTTGCATGTTCGTTGCATGTTTGTCCTTATCCAAAATTTGATGACTGATTACGTTAAAAGTACAAGGGCCGTTATCACAAACTTAAACAATGTTCGTCCTGATAGTTGCGCTCTCCCCTGTTGATATGCATATCAATATAGATAAAAAAAACCCGTTTGTTTGCTCCCGTATAAAGGCAACATTGACACATTACTGGTCATATCGCGCCCAACACTATCCACGTATAAAGAATGATTTGGTTTTAGCGAGTAAATTTAATCTTAGTATACACGTTTACTTCTTTTAAGTAATAGATCAGGGTTTTGGATGGTACTGAGGCATGAAGTTTTTTTAATTTAAAAGACTTGATTTAAAAAATATGTTTTTAACTAATATGTTATCGTTTCATAATAATGCATATATCACACAAGTTTTTGAAGTAATTTATCTGTAGAAATTGCCTAAAACGAACACATTACGACGCTTTTGATTAATTTGTATTTAACGATATTCGTATAAAAAGGTTAGAAGAATATACTAATAAATCAATGGATTAATAATGTAATATTTTCAAACAAGTTTTAAGTGTATGTTGCAAGATTATTTACAAAACGTTGATATTGTCCTTTTATTATGGAGTATATATAAACTTGAAAATATATATTAATTATTTTAATGTGTTTTTATTTCAACCTGGAATCAATAATGACAATGTTTCCAAAATGTGAAGCAACATGATTTACCTGTTAGGAAAGTTCCTATCCCAAATAAAACAGTAAAATAGAACATACTTGAATGACAAATTAGTCTCTTCTCGTGTATTAAAAATATTCAGTAAATTAACTGAAATAAGGTCAGTAAGATAAGATAACTACTATCAGTTGTTTGTATATGACTAGCAAAATGAAACCTTGTTCAAAGATTTAACCTCATTGTCTGTGTAAAGAAAAAGGTGAACACTTCACATCTGACGACACGGAACATATTCCTCTAATCGTAAAATGTGACAGAATTTATAAAACAAAAGAATGAAGTGAGAATAGTATACCCTATTGTTCATGAAAAGAAAGGGAAAAATCAAGTTTCTGACAGAGAAAATATGAAACTGACCAAGTACTTATCGAAAATGAGACAATGCTAAAATAAAGCCAAACAGCATGAATTGTTTCTTGTTTTCTTTATGTGGCTATGGTAACTGGAAAAAAAATCATTTTAAAATGTGTCTATTTCCTTTATGTTACAGGGAGCCGACAGTGTTATCACACTCTTCCTCTTTATTCGTATGCTACTTTATTGATGTAGAGATCAGGCTTTGACTCACTTTGTTCTATCTGTAATTTGGGTTTTTACCATTATGATAAATAAGCAAACACCACGTTTCTTGATTCAGTCTTTTTAATTATCGTGTGAACAAAAAATGTATATACTAAGTGTCTTTAAATTTTGAAGTTATTAAACAATTTATAGAAATAAATCAAATAACCAACACATTTAAATAATAACATTTTTATGTGAAGGTATTTAAATTAAGATGAATAAATAACTTTTAGTTTAAGTTTTACGAAATGAAAATTACCGGCAATTTACATGAGAGCTGGTATATTTAAACTTGTGCTTCCAACCATGTGAATAAAATATAACTTTATACATGGTATTCTTACAAAC
The DNA here is from genome assembly GCF_026571515.1 of Ruditapes philippinarum. NCBI lineage: Eukaryota > Metazoa > Mollusca > Bivalvia > Venerida > Veneridae > Ruditapes > Ruditapes philippinarum. The sequence continues at coordinate 28,926 of NW_026864702.1, read as the reverse complement.
ACAAATAAGAGGAAACAACATTTAACTAATACATTTGAACAGTATGTAACATGCTGTTACCAATGTAAGCTTGAAGGTTTAATGACTTATAAAGACTGAGATATGTAGAATGAAAAAGCTTACAAATATTTGCATTTAAAGGCACATTATGACTCAGAAATGATGTTTACTTCTTTATAAAGAACAACACAAATTTTATAACATTTAACTCATGGTTTAACAGCATGTTAGATGCTTGTTATCTTAAGAAAGTAGCGTTAAATGTGAAATAAGTTTTCAAAAAGGAAGCAAAATAGAGTATTCCTTATTTTTCCATACAAAATACTACAACAGAAGAAGTAAAATATTGTTTAGATACGTGGCAAATTAATGAGTAAGTTTTCGGAAGCTATAATTATATACAAAAAGCAAAGAGCTTTTTTTAAAAGCATTTAAAAAACTTAAGTATTTCTAAGGCATAATGGCCCTTACATAAACTAGCTTTTAATATCAAATGCAGTTAAAGGAATGATTCCTTCCACAATTAGCCGTTTGCAAATTTTGAAATGTAGATGATGTCTAAGAATCTTTGTTGCCATTGCATTTATTCAACTTCTTTTGATATTTTACCAAGAAGATCGTCTTGTGACGCGTTCATTCCCATAAAACTAAAATGCTATAAAATGTCGATGACATGTTTTCATTCAAAACAGTAGTCGCGAACAAATAAAGATGCACACGTAACATTCAGTATCAGCAACAACTTACGCAGATGTTGACACAGGTTATGACAAGTTGGGTTTCTATTACAAAGAAGACTAAATGTGATGATGCATTTGAAGATACACATTTAAGATAAGTTGGACGCAATATTAAAATATAGTGGCATTTCATGTAAGACCTGCTTTTTACATGCAAAGTATCTTGCATCAGAAAGTAAATTTAATTTCTGAACCCCTGATTTAATTTAACTGTTTCAGGAAATTAAAATAATCGTAAACATGGGGGAATTGTTACAAACTGCTATAAAATTCAGAAATAACAATACATTTAAATATAATATAAATTGGATAAAATTATGGATCAATTTTGGATCGGGATCAATATTTTGATCAACTGAGTCTGTGTTCATGATATCTTGTATTATAGAATGGGAAAACATAAGTATTATCATGTTTAAAAATGATTTTAGAGCATGTTCTATGCTAATTATAAAAGAAATGTAAGGCTGACAGTGAACTAAATTTTTATTAAGCTAGCAAAATGTAAAGGAAATAATAGTGTTATGTCTTCCATACAAAATACTTAATCATTATAATTGTACTAGTTTAAAACAACAACATAAGCAAAAGATGGTTCTGATAAATGGCCAGTGACTATCTTTATGTAAACTATAACAAAACAAATAAGCCTTTGATAAATAAAATACAAATAAAAGCACTTCGCGGGTATAGTCAATATTTAATCAATTCAATGTATTGAACAAATATGTCAATTATACTAATATATTATTTCTATCATTTTGTAAATAACCGATTAAAATATTATTTAAAATGAGATGTTCGACTAATACTGTTTCTTCTCCTCATTTAATTGTTCTGCACAGTTTTATTACAGATACAATACAAAATTTAGAAAACAATGCATGCTTGTTCCAAATTCTTTGATCATTTTCGTGAATTTGCAACTACTAAGCGTGTTCATTTTTTCACCCAAATACAAGTCGTGTACCATTTTGTTTCATAGTGCAAGAATAATACTGTTCTTGATTTTCTACATCGAGCTCTTTAGTCCGTGAGCATGTGTGTGTATGCGTGTGTATGATTTACATTCTTTTTTATACAAGATATTTTCTAATCGCAAACATATGTTAATCTAGAAAGACAATGCTTTTTTTATGAAGATTTTAAAGTACACCATATGCAAGTTTTAGTCACCTGTGTTAATTTATCTTGCATTACATAAAAGTATTATTGACTTGACTGTTTTCAGATATATCTCTACGGCAATGGTCAGCTTTTTAAACCACTTTTTCACCATAAAAAACGAATTGGTAAAGTAATCGTTAATCTGACTGTATGAAGAAATTCTATAAAGTATATTTAAAAAAAAAAAACACAGTATGATTATTTACTGGGATTCAATTAACACATAGTTACACTTTCAAGATTGTATGACGTTCTCCAAGCTTTTCATATGGAGGAAGAGCCGAGGAAACACTTAATGTGTCATGCCAACACGATCGTTTACAAATATAAGACGCAATTTAAACCCTTGAGAAAGAAAATAATTCATATAGCAAAGATTGAAATAATGTAGTGTAACGCCCAGATCTGAATAACTCATTATTGATAATTCAACACAATATCAAGTTTATAAACGTCATATATATGTTTTTATTTAGTATAAGATATTATTCTATAAAACAATTGCTTAATCAGTGTCTTTAATAATTTCACAATTCTTAAACAAATACGTAAAGCAATAAGAATTCATGTCAACTGCGTATCTAGCAGTAGCATAATTCAACCTGAGTGAGTGAGTCTATTTAACATAAAAAACCACACTAGAGAATGTAATCTTTTGCTTACCTTAAATAGTAAAAATATATACGCCTTAAACTTTATTAACACATAATTCATGACTGCAAATATGCGTTTCCGGACAGCTAACAATTAAATTAATAATTATGTTTACTTCCTATCGGTACAATCACCGCTTATGTGATGACATGCCAATCAATTAACTTAATTAGGCAAATCTTACTCGCATGTCCGGTGACAGCTACTATCATAATTAATATCCGGCCATGTTTTGTTGACTAATTACCGTCTATTTACCTTTATCCTACAATATCTTCCCGACTAATTAAAAATACTTACAGGTATTTTAAAATAAAACTTATTTAAAGAGAAATATTATTTCATTTCTAAGTATGAATGCTCAAGAGTAGTTACAAGAATGAAGAAAAATCGAATGCAAAAATAAAAACAAGAAAACTAAAGGTACACAATTGGCACTTTACAATTAACATATAACAATAGATATAATTACCGATATACAAATATGTTTAAATCATTTAAAGTGATATTATTTAAACCAATCATATTTTTTTTTCATATACATAATTATGTTAACAAATATAAAAGAAAACTATGGTATATAATGTAATACTAATATAGGAAACTGATATAAGAAATTTTCCGTATATATATGCATACATAAAATAACTATATTTTCAATTCTTGAATTGTCCTAAAATAAACACTGTTCTGTAGTTCGAGAATAAAATTAAATAACAATTTGCTGTCCTAGGTAAAGAATTTTTTTATAAAAGCATAATCACTTTGTTGTTCTAATTAAATAATTTAACACTGGTTTGTCCTATTAGTCATTTTTAAATTTGATTTTTTTTACGAAAGCAGAATCTCCCAGGAATAGAATTAGTTAAAACACTATGTATATAATTCATAACTGCAAATATGCGTTTCCGGACGGCTAACAATTAAATAAACAATTATGTTTCTCCCTATCGATACAATCACCGCTTATGTGATAACATGCTCATCAATTAACTAAATTAGGAAAATCTTACTCGCATGTCCGGTGACAGCTACTATCATAATTAATATCCGGCCACGTTTTGTTGACTAATTACCGTCTAATTACCTTTATCCTACAATATCTTCCCGACTAATTAAAAATACTTACAGGTATTTTAAAATAAAACATATTTAAAGAGAAAAGGTATTTCATTTCTAAGTATGAATGCTTAAGAGTAGTCCGGTGTCAGCTACTTTATATGATTAATATCCGGCTATGTTTTGTTGACTAATTACCGTCTAATTACCGTTATCCTACAATAAACATATTCAAATTTAATGTACTAAGAATAACTAGGTAACTAGACTGGACTTCACTATCTTCCTGGATGGCATTAACGACAACTTAGAACGTTTCGGACTTAATCTGTTATTCAATGAGGTCTGTTACCTGAATTCAACATAAATACTGAAATTGAGATATTTCTTGCGAATAGGCGGAATTCAGAAAATTTTCCACACTTGTACCTAATAATATTGAAATGTGAAATGGAAAATTGGTTAAACTATTTAATTTTCTTAATGGTAACACAAGAACACACTTTATCCTATTTATAGATTTAAATATGTTTCATAACTGTCGGTGATTTAATGGCTTATTTACAAGTATTCAAGATGATTGTGAAACGATCGGAATATACAATAAGTAATTTTTCACACGATCTGTCCTTTCTCTTGAATACACTCATTGTCTTGTTTTGATATTGATAAAATACATCCATCACTTCCTGTTAATTATATATTTAGTTTAATTTAGCTATCTTTCAACTTAGCACGACGAGCATATGATTTCTTAGCCAGTTCATTTGTACATTCACCAAATGAATCATTATCTTCAAGCTTCTGTACCAAATTCCCAGGGAAGTATCCATATCGACCGCTTGCTTCACCACGGAACCAATCATCACTTTTTCCCCAAACCGTCACATCATGTCCTGCCTTGATTTCGATTTCACCATGCCTTATTGGTTTGTAATCGCACACAGCTTTATACTTTTCTTAACACAAAGAAAACCCAATTAAATATATTGAAACTTTGATCGGCTAAAGGTGTCGTTGCTGTCTATTATTAACTACTTAGAAAGTTCTTATTACGTTTCAAACAAAATGCTCAGCGATGATAATAAAATTATTACAAGTCTATAATCATTATACATTGTAGTAATTTTATAAAACCATTCCATTTCAGGTAAAAAGAAAGGAAGGTTTGATTATGCGATAACTAATTTTTAATAATGTGTGCATATTATTATGTAATAAAACACGTTTAATTACCAAAACATTTATATCGAGCCACAAATAGAAGTAATTACGGTGATATCTGTCTGGAACACTTACTTAAAGCTTTTTTTTAACTATCGATTTCAAGTACACACACATTTATTTTTTTAGTTGCATTTACCTGGCTGTTGTTGAGGTATTGGTATCATATCTTGACCTGATTGTGCAAGGAATACAGGATCCGAGTGTGATTCTTGCTCTCTTTCTGTAGTTAGAATTTGAGACCCTATACATTAAAAGCATCATTTGTTTATTTACATTTTACCTGCTGAATTTGTGTTAAAGTTTGAGCAAAACTTTGGATTTAGAACAGTTAATGTATTAAGTATTTTATTTAAGTATTAAGAAGTTTCTATGATTAAGCTAACAACTGTCTAGAACCTGGTCGGGGCTCCCGTGACCGAGTGTTTCGAGTCATTGGTAATCACTTACCAAATACCTCTGTAAATTCATTCATATGAGGAAGCTATCCAGCTGTTTATATTCGGTTTAGCAGGATTAAGGGTTGAAAAATGTTCAGTTTAAAAATTTTAAATATTTACCCAGATGTTTCAAAATTAAAACTCATTGAAATATGATTGTTTTAAAGTCGGCTCGCGGCCGCGGATTGGCAGACGGTCGTGCGTCAAACATGATGGTTTCCGGTCAATACCAAGAGGAAAGAATGTTTATATAGGATATCTGTTAAGGTATAGTAACTTTTATAGATTTACTGAAATAGAGAAACAATGATTGGTCGAAGACAAATGATAGGAATGAGAAATTTCAATGTGTTTCAAACAAAGTCGTCGCTTGGGTTTGCGTTGGGTCATGTAGGGAAATGGTCGCTAAAACAGTTAATTACTAGAGTTTGGAACGACATATTTCTTACGAATTGGTGGAATTCAGAAAATGGTCCATACTTGTACTAATAATATTGAAATGTGAATTAGAAAATTGATTATATTATTTAATTTTGTAGTGGTAACACACTAATATACTGACTTAAATATGTTTTATAAAATGTCGGTGATTTAATGGCTTATTTACAATTATTCAAGATGATTCTGAAACGATCTAAATATACAATATTTTTTCATAAGATTTGTCTTGTCTCTTGAATACACAAATTGTTTTGTTTTGATATTGATAAAATACATCCATCACTTCTTGATTTTTTTTATATTACAGTAAACTTCTCTTATAGCGAACATGGTTAAAGCGAACTTCCGGCTATAAGGAACAATTTATTTTGGCCCGAATTTAGCCCTTCTTTATCTAATATAAAAATATACGGTTATAGCGAACACGGTTATAAGGAATTATCGCTTATACAATGTTATAAGGAATTCATTTCTTAGTCCCAATTTAGTTAAAAGTACAGAAAATTACACTTTTATAACGAACTCCAAAATATCGGCTATCCGTAAATAGAACCCGCATGTTTCGTTTTCATTGGCGGCTGAATGTACCGTTTATTGTTGAACGAACTTCAATACATCTAAGAAAATGAATTTGTATAGAAGTACGTAATAGTTTTCTATTAGGGATATTTTTAGCATGAGTTCTTGTCACCAAGATAAAACGATTATTCCTTTTATTCTTTTATTTATTATTTTTTAAATTGTTTTGCTCGAGTAGAATAATTATGATAATTTATAAATATTATCGGGTTTTTTAACATAATCAGCATGCTTGCAAGCATAATCCATTGAAAACTACAAAGTATGCTTGGTTGAAATGAAAAGAAATCTATATATTTCATCAGTCAAAGCACGGATGTATATCATAAATCCGTGGTTAAAGTCACCCTTAAAATATAATAGAAGATATTCAATATGAAAGGAATGAAGAATCGAAAATCTTGTTTATTCTTAATCATGGAAGGAAAACGAAAAGCCGAGGCGCCGTGTTTACAAATATTAAAGGATCAGGATCAAGATCAGGATCAAATTTAAAAACTCTAATTTTCTTCATTTTTTATCCTCATAGATTAAATATCTAATATTAATTTGATAAAACAGGACTTGTTCTAGCAAATTAATGAAATTTGAGAATAAATTTATTGTTATTTTTACATGATACGTCTATTTTACAGTTGAACAAAATATTGATGCTGATCCTAAAATTGATCCTTATTTTGATCCGAATGTTTTTGTATTTGTTTTGTTATTTGTAAATAGTTTGGTTTCTTTGCAAATCAGCAATTTTTACATTTTGAATATTTACAATTTAATTCTAGCAAAACACGATCAATTCTAGTCAAGTAGAACAATGGAAATAAAATCAGGTTCACTTGATCCTGACCATGATCTTTTCTTTGTGAATCAAATGCTCTTCAGAAAGGTGCACGATTTTAAACAATCAGTTCGTTACATGTAAATATGTTCGCTATAAAAACTCCTTATACAAGGAACTAAATCTAGTTCGCTATATGCTTAAAAGGAACTGCGGATATAAGGAACACATTTTGAATGTCCCAATGAGTTCGCTATAAGCGTAGTTTACTGTAGTTTTATTTAGCTCTTGTCTAACTTACCACGGCGAGCATATAATATTTTACTAGCCATTTCATTTGTACAGGCACCACCTGAAGCATGTGTACCGGCACCACCTGAATCTTCAACCTTCTGTACGTAATTCTGAGGGAATAATCCATATCTCCCGCTTGCTACACCACGGAACCAATCATCACAGTTTTCCCAAACCGTCACAACATGTCCTGCCTTGATTTCGATTTCATCGTCCATTCTTGGTTTGTAATCGTACAAAGCTATATACGTTTCTTAACACAAAAGAAAACCAATTAAAAATAATGAATCTATAATCTGGTAAATGTACAGTTTAAGTCTTTAATTAAATACTTTACGTTTTGTAAATAACGCACAGCAAAATATAATTAACTTATTACAAGTCAGTAAAAGAAATGTTATGAACACAATCCATTTCAACCAAAAAAATAAATAAAATAAATATCTAGGAACATTCGTTTGTAATAATTTTGTGCAAAATATCGTTAATTTTGATAAAATACAGTAAATTGTAGAAACATTTATCTCAAGCGAAAAATACAAGTAATGTCGGTGATAATTATCTTGAACGCTTTCTTTCAGTTTTTTTAATTATTGATTTCATTTCAAATATATATATATATATATATATATATATATATATATATATATATATATATATATATATATATATATATATATATATATATATATATATATATATATATATATATATATTAATGTATACTTTCTTCAGTTGTTATTACCTGGCTGTTGTATAGGTACTGATATCATATCTTGATCTGATTGTGCAGGAAATACAGGACCTGAGTGTGCTGCCTGCTCTCTTTCTGTATTTAGAATTGGAGTTCCTATACATTAAAAACATCATTTGTTTCTATACATTTAGCATGGCAAATTCGTGTTAAGGATTTGAAATGCTTTGGAAAGAGAACAGTTTATTTAAGTATTAAGAAATTTCTATGAATAAGCTAATTTGATTATAATATCATTTTATAAAATGCATTTTTTTTGTCGTAACATTTATCTCAAGCCACGCATACGTACAAGTAATTTCGGTGATAAATGTCTGGAAAGCTTAATAAAGGTTTTCTTCATTATCGATTTCAAATATACACACATGTATTCTTTCTTCAATTGTATTTACCTTGCTGTTGTTTAGGTATTGATATCATATATTGACCTGATTGTGCAGGGGATACAGTACTCGAGTGTGCTGCCTGATCTCTTTCTGTATTTAGAATTGGAGATCCTATACATTAAAAGACAACATTTGTTTCTATACATGTAGCCTGGCGAATATTTGTAAAGGATTTACAATGCTTTGGATATAGAACAGTTTATTTAAGTATTAAAGCATTTCTATGAATAAGCTAATTTGTGCGTAATATAATTTTTTTTAAAATACAGTAAATTGTCAAAATATTTATCTCAAGCCACACATACAAGTAATTTTGGTGATAAATGTTTGGAAAGATTAATAAAGGTTTTCTTCATTATCGATTTGAAATATACACACATGTATTCTTTCTTCAATTGTATTTACCTGGCTGTTGTTTAGGTATTGATATCATATATTGACCTGATTGTGCAGGGGATACAGTACTCGAGTGTGCTGCCTGATCTCTTTCTGTATTTAGAATTGGAGATCCTATACATTAAAAGACAACATTTGTTTCTATACATGTAGCCTGGCGAATATTTGTAAAGGATTTACAATGCTTTGGATATAGAACAGTTTATTAAAGTATTAAAGCATTTCCATGAATAAGCTAATTTGTGCGTAATACAATTTTTTTTAAAATACAGTAAATTGTCAAAATATTTATCTCAAGCCACACATACAAGTAATTTTGGTGATAAATGTTTGGAAAGATTAATATAGGTTTTCTTAATTATCGATTTCAAATATACACACATATATTCTTTCTTCAATTGTATTTACCTGGCTGTTGTTTAGGTATTGATATCATATATTGACCTGATTGTGCAGGAAATACAGGACCTGAGTGTGCTGCCTGCTCTCTTTCTGTATTTAGAATTGGAGATCCTATACATTAAAAGACAACATTTGTTTCTATACATGTAGCCTGGCGAATATTTGTAAAGGATTTGCAATGCTTTGGATATAGAACAGTTTATTTAAGTATTAAAGCATTTCTATGAATTAGCTAATTTGTGCGTAATATCATTTTTTGAAATACAGTAAATTGTCGAAATATTTATCTCAAGCCACACATACAAGTAATTTTGGTGATAACTGTCTGGAACTTTTCTTCATTATCGATTTCAAATATACACAAATGTATTATTTATTCAGTTGTATTTACCTGGCTGTTGTTGAGGTGTTGATATCATATCTTTACCTAATTGTATATATAGTGCAGGATTAATGTATGCTGCTTGTTCTCGTTCTGAACATAGAATTGGAGATCCTAAGCATCAATTATATCTGTACATTAAGCATGGCGAATATGTGTATAAGATTAGCAAATTTTTGAATTTAAATCAGTTTAAAAAAGTCTTAAACTGTTTCAAGCTGCCAACAGTCTGGAGTTTGGTCGGGGCTTTGTGACCGAATGGTTTAGGTCATTGGCGTCTAGCCACTTGCCCTTACTGCTGTAAACACATTCATGTGGGGAAAATATCCAACTTGGTAGTTCTATTCAGATGCTTGATGAGTCTGAAATACTACAAGGGTCTAACTGGAGAGTCACAAAATGACCATTACAGTGTTATTTTGACTTAAAACAGAACACAATTCATAGTTGTGGAGTCTGAGATGATTTTAACTTGTGTTGAATATTGATCACTTTTGGCTAAGCAGAATAAGGGGCTGAATATTTTCAGTTCAAAATCCTTACATACTCGTACTCGACCAGATTTTTCAAAACTATAATCCTGGAAATAATATTGTTTTAAGGCGGACGCGCGGCCGCGGATGAACAGACAGACGTTCGTAAAACAAGATTGTTTCTGGTCCATTTCTGAAGTTGATATTGACTTTTCTCAATTGGTATATAGCAGGCTTATGTAAAGACATCGCTTGGGATTGTTATACGGTCGCCTAGAGTCATCGTCAGGATCACCTTTACTTAAAGTAGAAAATCATTTTTTATATCAATAACGGACATGTTATTAAGAAATAATGTATTATAGTGATACTTGCTGTGTTGAACGCTTACATGAAAAAACTATTATTGCATTGGTCGGGTCACCGTAACTAATAGAAGAAGACGGTTTCCGGTAAATGACTAGAGCGAATAATGATATAGTTAAATGAAACATGGTGTAAAAGACTCGCTGGTGATTGCCTTTGGGCCTACTAGGGTCACGGTTTAGTATATTTTTTTTATAAAAATAGAAAAACAATATCTGGTCAGTGACTACAGATAGGAATAAGAAATTCCAATGAGTTGTAAGTCAATGCGAAGACGTCGCTTGGGATTGCATTGGGTCATGTAGGGTCAAGGTCGCAGTTACTTAACAGAGAAAATATTGTTTCCCGTTATTAACAAGTTTTGAATGAGATATTTCAATGCAGTTTGTTTTCTACCAGGCATATGTGTAGTCTTTGATAAAGATTGCTTTCGAGCCTCCTAAGGGTCAATGTAAATGTCATTTTTACTTAAAACAGGTCAATAACTGATTTATGGAATAAACTATGTCTTATACACGCATACGTAAAAACTTCTCCTGGGATTGCGTAGGGTTTTCCCTAGGTTCAAGGCAAATGTAACCTTTACTTAATATAGAAAAAATGGTATCCGTCCAATCACTTAAGTTAGCTAGCTATGAGACATTTCGACGAAATGTTGCGGGATGCAAGCTGATAATAAGACCAAAAATTGGTTTGCTTGAGCGAAACGTAGGGTCATAATCGATGTATTTTAAACTTGAAATAGAAGATTTTGTTTTAAGGTCAATACCTACAAATTACTTGATATAAGTAAGCTTATATGAGTGTCTTGCTTGGTATTTATTTCGCCCGCTGCTCCCCCTGTCAAGATGAAGGTCAATACGATATCATTTTTCGATTTATGTAGTAAATGAAAGCTTGCTTATTTTTTCATGTTTTTTATCATTTATAATAGTCTGGTTGTGTTGCATATAACTTGTATTGCTGCTAGAAAAATGTTCTATAGTAAAGACTCTGAAAACCAGAATACTCAAAAAACCGGAATCTTCTGACACACGGACAAGTTTTTAAGTCCCGTAGATTTTCCTTATAAATTCATTGAAATTATACCCTCAATACCAAAACATCTAAATTCAGATCACCGGTCATTTGTTTAATCTTTTAAAGCTAAACATGCATTAAAATTCCTTTAATTGGGACAGCAATTTAAATGGCAAATTTCTGTGTATTTAAATGCAGATTAAAAATCCCAACAGGTGGATTGTCCAATTAAAAGTTAAAGAATTACCCGTCTTTATTTATGCAGGTGCAAAAACTTCGTCAGTATATTTTATTTTATCATTGACAATTGAATTATAGCTATTTAATCATAATTCTGTCTCTTTTCCTGTAAATATATGTTTTTTTCAAACTGTTTAAATTTGAGAGGTCTGAATACTGGACTTTTGCTCAAGTCCGGACATTGGTCTAGTTGCAAGCAAGCTAAATATCACAAAAAACAATGGTATTCTAAAGTAAGTATGTATTTGCACGTACACTGTTCAGTATTGAAGTTTGAGAAGAATATATTAAGAAGTATGATGAAAGTTAAAAAATATTATCAATCTTCGGTAGTGGAATTAGAAGTTACGTCAGATTTGTTACCCCGGGCTCGACTTTCACTAACGTTTACAAACTGAGAAAATCTCAAAGTACGATAGTGAAAACGCGATGGCACGATTTAACCATCGTACCGAGGACGAAATAAAAAATCAGGATTATCTGAACGGAACACTGTAGATTTGGGTTTACGACGCACCGACATAGTATAGGTCATATGGCGGCTTTCCAGCTTCACCGGTGGGTTAAAAGCTCAGGTGCCCTTCCTTGGGAAGTGAGTAGAATCACCGAACCTTGTTTGATAGCTTTCTTACATTCACAAAGAATCCAAGTCGAGATTCGAATCCACATCGGTGAAGAACAAGTAGTTTGAAGTCAACGACCTTAACCAGTTTGCCACGGATGCCCTTTAAATACATTATCGTTAATTAAAAAAAAAAATAATTTAATGAATACTTCATTTTAAATATTTATTTTTAAATATTTTCAAAAAGTACATCAAATCAATTGAAACTTTACCTGGTTTTTGTGTTTGCCCAATTTCCCGAAGCTGTTCCTAAAATTTGAAATGAATGTGATTTGGGCTCACTTTTGATATAATAGTGACGCAATTTAACATAAAATTCGACTGAACTATGGCAATCATAAGAATAATACAATCGCAAGTATTTCAGTTTCTCTACAGAATGAAAAAGGTGATATTGATGTCTAAAAAGTAAATGATATGTAAACTGATCGTATTTATTCAATAAAGCTATGGTTGGGTATCAACTCGAAACTAGACACTTAAGTTAGTCTTAATAAAGAAATTACCATTAGCTAGTAAAATATTTCGATGAGCTTGACCATCAACTTACTTATTATAACATATAATTATAACATGCAGATTATAATATTGTATTAAGTGAAAGTAATGAACATTAACTTCTGAAAAAATCATATCACATATCCAAAGCGATTTAAGTACATAGGCGACAAAAGACGGAATTACAAAAAATATCAATTCCGTTATCATTATTTCCTATCCTCGCCGACCACAAAGCCGAAGGGATGGTAAATGCATAACTACGTACATTACAAGTTATTAAAAAGGAAAAAAACAATACACGTAAATACCGTCGTTACTGTATCAGAATCATTACAATGGTGCCGTGTGTTCCTTCGTCGCCGTATGGTTCCAGGTGATGGTTTCTTTGCAATCGGAGGTGCATCTTTATAAACTGTGTTGTTTATATGATTAATGCTCTTATTTTTTTATAAAAATCAATTGCTTTAAATCAAACTAAGTACCAATTTAGAGATTTTCATTTTAAATCGATTTCGATTAGTTTCGAAAGGAAACAAAGGTGATTATAACTTTGGATAAAATATCAAAACATTTGAAAAAATGTTTATTTACTTAGGGAAGAATAGTAAAAAAAAATATCATCCCTATCGTACTAAGCGGTTCAAAAGCTTATAGTTACCTTAACATATTCATTTAGTAACCAGGATAAAAGGAGATTCCATTTCAGTTAATTGATTCCTATTTATTTAGAAAAAAAAATAGAAAGAAACAACATTGCCACTTACATTTCCTATTCAGATCATTGGAAAATTTATCAAAATTTCTGCTAGCTCCGGCATTTTGAGGCATCCTCGAGTCAAGTTGTTCATCGTTAGCATCTTCATCTATGTATTCTAAATAATGTGGAGAAAATAGAATAGCTCTAAAAGAATATAAAGGCTAACCCTTTTTAATACCGGGCGCAGTTTAGAAAGTCTGAACTTTTAAACGAATAAATTATAATATCCATACATTGTATCGATACCAGGAAGGCACTGACGTGTCCAAACTCTTCAAAACACTTAATTATAAAACGCTGTAATTATAGAAAAGATAGCAATGATAAATCTGAAGTATTAATCCGTTTAGTAGTGCATATAGTTAAAGAGTAAAAAAATAAGGCAACAACTCTATGATTAAAAGGAAGACAATTTTTGAAAAGAGGAAAAGATGCAAGAGTTATTAACCTTATATTAGCATTTTTTTTAAGATTTCTTTTAGTTAACATTTTGTTCAAAGAATTAGAAATAAAAAATGTCAGTTTTCAAAAAGATTTTCAGTTCAAAATTGAAATTAAAACCGACGCTTAACTTATGTACATTGTCACATAATGTTTATAAAAAACATGAATAAAGATCAACAAGGCAAAGACAACGTTCACAGGACGCAGCTCCCCGACATACCCAAGCAGGACACCCAAGAGGCACCAAACAAAAACCTGGAGCGGACATAGGGTGAAATGAGTGGGACATGTAATGTGAAATAATATAAACTAAAATGGGCCCATAAATCCAACAAGACAGGCATGACAAAACATGTAAACATCCAAAACAAGTAACAATACAGACATGAAACCGGATCTGTTTAATGATTGTAAAACTTGAGGCAAAATCTTGTCGTCAGTTGGGAAGGTTTTCACATACTTAGGCAGAGAGATATAAACCCCTTAAAATAATAAAATGCATGGTTATGCATGTTTATCAGTCCTAACGTCTTCAATAAATCAACACAGAGCACATTTATAGGTTATTTAACTTAAAACTGTACAAGACCGGAATAAATTTTGACGAGCACATAGTTTGGCGGTCTGCCAGATAATTCAAGTAGGAGTTCTTATGCTGTTTAGAGTCCGAATTCAAAAAAACATTTTGTACTACACGTAAAATAACCTGTTTATTTTACATCTAAATTTTATTTAAGAAATTCTTCCAGCACATTAAATGTTTGAAATTTAGTAACAATCAAAACGGTACTAAAGGGGGGGGGGGTGGAAGAGAGGCGTGAGGAATGTTTCACTTTTTCATTATCCCTCATGTACAGAATCAATCATACCGGGTCTACAATTTTCATTTAGATTTGTTGTGATTTATGCTTCCGAGGAATCACCTTTTTCCCACTTCTGTTAAATGGGACTTTATCTTTAAGTTCTGTCCATGAACAGGCTCAATTTAACCGAACATGCAATATGTTCCATTTTTCCGTTTTGAGGGATTATATAGGGATTTGTTTTTTACAAACATACAGGCCTCATAACGTCCCTTTTTGTTAAGCCATTGTTTTCTCGTTTAGGACATCACCATTTGTTAATTTAGGGACAACACGCCACTCTTTTGGAAAGTGCAAGTCACTGCCCGTGCCCCTCTGCACCGTCTTAAGCAGAATTCAACATTTCAACACGACAATGGTGAAATTTCGAATTTACAAAAATCTGGAAATGTGTTCATATGGCCGTTTTCATGGAACGTTCAATGTGACACGTACGTACCATTCTATGAATGGCGACCTCGAAACGAGATTTTAGAAATAAAATGGCAAGGGAGCGAAGCGAAAACTCGCTTATTAGCGCCCCGCAAATAAGCGTGTTTTTGCTCAGCCCCCCCCCCCTCCCTCCACATCGCCATTTTAAATTGTTTATTCTCGACCTTTCGCTGAGGCGGAGTTTGTTAATTAATCTTCGCTAACGCCACCGCTAATAAATGTGCTTTTTGTTCCGCGCCCCCTCCGTTTTATTTCTGAAATCTCGATCTGCGCCCCCGGGTCCACGCTTATTAGCGTTTTTATAAATGGTTGTATAAGGACATTCTTTTGTATTTGGCTTACCTGTCTAGATTGAGCTTGCACTTACCACTCCAGTCTCTGAACAGACTCAGTCAAACCAAGTCTGAATCATTATTCACTTTTTTCCGTTTTGCAGTTGTTTTAAATGTTTAATTTTTTTTCTATTTTATAGAAAAAATAATTTATTTAAATTTATCTTTCTACTTAAGGAATAAAATGTAATCGAGAAAATCTTTTACTAGGTACATGTTTTTGATCACGAAATAGCTGTAATGTCCATTATTGACTCTTTAACATGAACAGAAAGACAACAAGAAGTGTCAACCTTTTAAGTTATTAAATTGTTATTATGTTATGCAAACAATTCAACGATAATTTATCATTTTCCAGGAATAAATGACATGTTTTTACCTCTTAAATACCATTTAAATACATATTAACTTCCTGTTCCTTTTCTTGTTTTATCAATCTAATAAACAGGCGTTTAAACTTTTTCACCTAATTGGTCATCGACAAATAAGGTTTATCAAATGCTTGATAAACATTCTAACATATTGAAATACCGTAATCTTCCTGTTCATCTTCATCTGCCATATCTCTTTGTACCATAACATTGCTCTGACGAGGTAACACAAAAGCACCAGGAGGTTTTAATTCAAGTAGCGGTACTACAAATGGTGAATATAGATTTATTTTCAGAAATATGCTAAATGATATTAGGTTACATGTATACACATTAAATCATCATGTTATAAATTAATCATTTTTTGTTTCTTTAATCACATACACTGAACTAAATTAATAAAGTCTCACTGCATATTTTGAACATTTTAAAGCAGAACTTATAAAAGATAACATGTGAAATTGCTACATTTATTCCAAATAATCATGATGCATTTCATTATTTTAAAAGAAAAGTTAACGCAATGACAGATGGACTAATCAAAGCAATGAACGTGCTGAATTTGTTTAGGTTACAAAATGTAATATTTTTGTAATATTCATTAGATGTTTTACCTGAGCCAATAATCCAGTAACTTTGTTACCAACAATTGTTTTTTTTTTACATTTGGCAATAACGTCATAACTACTCTGATTATGTTACATACAAACCTGAATAATATGATGAATTGACCGCGATGGTGTACAACCATCAGATATATATTCTACTAATACCTCCGCCACAACTTGTCGACTGTTGCACAGTGTTTAAAATATTCTTATACAAAATCATAAAAGTAAAAGACTTTGATATGTATCCGGAAGTTACCATTTCTCTTGCAGAAAGTCAATTTTTGTACAGGGGATCGTATCAACTGTAATTGTATTTCCGTGCAGCAGAAATACTAAGAAATTAAATAACTTTAGACTGTCTCACTTTAACAAATAAAGTTTGTATAATATGAAACTACTTTTTCTGTTCTCTGAGAAGGTGAAAAATTAATATGCCTGCTAATTTATACAGACAGAATACTGTCGGCTTTCATTTATTTAAGTAATAACTATGATAACATAGATTCCAATACATGTACCTTTTGCAGACTTTGACGCCGTTACCAACAATTCACCAAATTCTTTCTCTTCCTCCAAAAGCTGTCCCACCATGTGTCCTGCTTGAAACTTATACCTGCCAAGAGAATTTATACTATCGAATATATCATATTAATATAGAGTAGGTTAAGGTATATATTCGTCAATTGTAGGATATAAATATCCGCATAAAGGGGCGTGGACGGTAACATGCACTTTCCAGTGCTGTCAATTAACAGGCACAATTAAATCGACTCTATAACATTTCAATTTTGCTGCATTGGGTTTTCTTTACGAATTCTATTTCACTATATTGTGTCCATCACGTTTACGCTTTCCTTATATATGTGATAGTTCCTACTGTGCAAACAGTAATAAGTGTAAATGATAAATGTATTAAAGCAATGAGGGTGAAAGTGTTTACGGGTTCGATGTTTATTATAATTTTCCATGATGTTTTCTCTCCGAGGAGTCCTTGACGAATCTTTACTCCGTTATTATACATTTGTTACTATAAATAGCACACTTTTAGACTGAGAGAATGTTTCGTTAAAATAAAGAGTTTACGGTGTTAGGTTATGACAATTTGTAACTTACATATATGTTTGTGCCCGGCCGAATTAATTGATTCGAACTAACCCTTGAATCATGGCGCAATGTTTATGAATGTAAATAAATTACAAATTTTCCATTATAAATCAAATTCTAACAGTTTCATGTAAAATGCTACAAAGCCAACATGACCATATAAAGAAAAAATTTAACCTCCAAATATGGCGTTCTGTTATTTTTTACTAAAGCCACTTACACGTATCTGTTTGTGCATGACAGTATTCATTTAAATCAATACAATCCTTTTAAGAAGGAAGCATAATCTAAGCGCTATTTCTATAAGTGTAATAGTGTGAAAAATTATATTTGAATTTGTTTTAAGCTTTAGTTTTTATGATTGATTGGGATTTTGAGACAAGTTACGTAAAGTAAGATATACTTGTATAAAAAAGTAAGCTACCTGCGTTATCCAAAGTTTGATATAAAAGAATATAAGTTTAGTGTTGCATTGTAGCAGTTTCTATAGGTATATATCATATATATAGTTACCTTTCAACAAAATTTAGTTTTTCAGTTTCTTCTATTTCAATTTCAATTTGCCGTAAATTATCTTGTGATTTTTTCATAGCTATAAACAATGCCACGTTTTGTCCACTCTCCTTTTTGTCATGGATTTCCTGGCAAATTTCTGCAGTTTTATTCTTATTCTTATACAATTGCTCATTCGCTTTTTGTAATCTTTTCTTGGATTCTTCGTACTTGAGCTGATTCTTCTCATATAACATCTTGTAATGTTTTTCAATCAGATCAATCATGTCCTGTTTATGCTTCTTAATCACAGATTCTGTTTCTTCTTTTATTTGATTCGTTATTGTAACTACTTTGTTATTTTCTGCCAATATTTCATTTTCACGTTTGGAAACGAAGGAAAGTTTGCCTTCATAATCTAAAAACTCCTTAGTTTCAGCGAATTTAGCAGATGCGTCTTCAACTGTGAGTATTCTCTTATGATTGCCTGAATTATGCTCTGTAGCTTGGCAAATTACACAGATTACTTTGTCACAATCCACACAAAATAGGTCTACAGTATATTTTTGATGTTTGTCACAAAATGGAGAATATACATCCCTTTTTACTTTTCTGTCTTTTTTACCATTTTAAGTTAACGAAAGACAGGATATATGGAAAACTTACATGTGTTAATAAATATACAAAACTAGTTCCGCTATTTTTATCTTTTGTTCTTGATGAATGAAGGCTGAAAATACTTTTTATTCACTATTAACAATAATAAAAAATAAAAACATTTTGATATCTCACTACGTAAATAACTCCCCGTTTAACGTAGAAACGATATTCTTCCACAGATTCGTATGAAACATATAAATGTCACACCTTCTTAAATTCAAATAGTAAAACAGTTAGTAGATATTTTTTGGCTCTACGTGAAGGAAGTTAAAATCATTTTAGTAATACCTTAAATATAAAAGGACATAATAGATATATCTATAAGGCTTTGTATAAATTGATATATCAAAATATAAGCGTTATTTCTATTTAATGCTTGCCAGTTCAATACTGCCTTTTTATCGTATTATCGCTTACTCTGTAAGTAATAATGCTGTGTCAAATCTTTATTTGCGGTCCGTGTTATTTTTCATGATTCTGTAAATCTGTAGAATTACATTAAAAATACTGTTTTGTTGTTTTTTTTCCTAACTTTTTAATTTATTTTTAAATTAAAATATCTTTACTTCACTTAAATGGTATAAAGCTGCAACGAAAGGATAATTATCATTTAGAAATTTTATTTTTGTAGCGTCCGTCTTACCATTTTACGTTTGCCGTTATCTTCTGTACATGCCTGACAACCGCGTTTCGATGTAAACAATTGAAAAGTGTTGGAATATTTAGTCTGAAGTCATGTAATAAAAGGAAAATAATATGTGTGATCACAAGATGGGGATAACAGTGAAAAATGTTTTTGCGCTGATTTATGTTACAAAAAAAATGAAATTGCCATTTAACAGTTATAATATAAGACATTTGTGAGTGATAACACTAACTAGGAAACAGCTCAAGAAGTTTCTTCTTAAAACTCGTCTCGGCCTAACTGCCGCGACATTTGTTCAGAAGAAACATCCCAGCCAGTGTAATACTCATGTAACCAAGTCGTTTCATATGCTATTACTTTCACATGTCTTTATCTCAAAACCAGATATTTTGTCTTGAGCGTTATCAAATTGATTTTATTTTTAAAGTTGTCTTATAGATCTCGATTCGAAACGAAAATACGTGTACACCGTGAATTTAAAACGAGTTTAGCTTTGTGCCAAAAAATGGAAGAAAAAGTAGGGGGATTGTACAAATATAAGTAACAGAAAAATCATTAAAAATACACATTTAAAATATTGAATATCTTTCATGCACGTTCTTGCCAGGAGAATAGACACACAACACTGTCAAAACGCTAAATTGTCTTATTTCTTTTGATGCAGACTTTTTTACGTTGATAAAACATAAGTTCTAACGTATGTGAATATCACTAATAAGGAGCGATGCGATTTTTTATAGTTTGTTTAAGTTTAATTAAATGCATTTTGTTCAGAAGTGATCTGTATAACGCTGTTATATTTCATAACCACCGCTAAATGTCGAAAGATTTTCTGCCGTTAAGTGTCGCATTTATAACGTTGAATGTCGAAGTTCAACGTTTTTCCCTTGCCGATAAATGTCTCATAACTACCGTAAAATGTGGCAAGATTTATATTCTTGATAAAATATCTAGTGGTATTATGTTACAATAATCATTGATGAAATGATTATATATGGTTAGTTAGTAAGGAGCAAAAAGGATTGTTCCGATTCAAATGACGAATCAATGCGACATATTCTTTTTAATGTCATGTGTGTTTGATTTATTCGATCATACCATGCAACTATGCTACATGCAATGTGCCTATAACAATCGTTGTGCCTTGTTATAAAATATTATACTATTTATCTCATATCATACTGCCTATTCTGTATTGATCTGTAAATTGCGTTTTATTATTTGAAAATCTTTTTGAAATTTTTTTTAACAGAAATCACATTAATAATCTTTTTGTGAATAACAAATTGGGCGCATTTAATATGTGTGATGGATCGGGATCGTTGATGCCAGCACTATTAAGTGTTGGGAATTGAGTACCGCTCAAGCCGGTGCTAGGGGGCGTGAGGGATGTTGCACGTATTCATTAACCCTCATGTACAGACTCAAACAAACTGAGTCTGCAATTCTCTTGTAATTTTGTTGTGATTAATGCTTCCGAGGGATCACCTTGTTTCCAGATTTTTATACTTCACAACAGCAGGTGTAAAGTGCTGTGTGGCAGCTGTAAAAAGTTGCCCCGTACTTCACTTCAGTGTTGTTATATTTTTCTGGTCCTTCGGGATCATTGATGCCAGCACTATTAAGTGTTGAGAATTGAGTACCGCTCAAGCCGGTGCTAGGGGGCGTGAGGGATGTTGCACGTATTCATTATCCCTCATGTACAGACTCAATCAAACCGAGTCTGCAATTTTCTTGTAATTTTGTTGTGATTAATGCTTCCGAGGGATCACTTTGTTTCCAGATTTTTTTTTACTTTTGAGATAGGGGTCTAGGTGTAGCGCAGGACATGTAATCTTATAATTTTGAACATTTGTGTCAAGTTATTTTAAAAGCCCTTAATTAATGAAGTAATGTACCGCACAGAAAATATACCCTAATAGATAAATACAGAATCCCTAAAGAAAGCCCAACACGGCAAAATTGAAAATTTTGCAGGCTCGGTGTGATTGAGCCTGTTCATGGACGGTACTGGAAAGTGCATGTTACCGTCCACGCCCCCTAGCACCGGCTTAAGCAGAATTCAACATTAAACATGAAATAGTAATTTTTTTTGAATTTAGAAACATCCGCAGATGTGTTCATACGGCGGTCATCATGAAACCTTCAATGTGACACTTCCGTGCTATTCCATGTAAAGCGGCGTATGGTCCCCAAGTAATAAAAAGCGTGTGCCCTAAACGAGAAAACAATAGGCGGAACTAAATAAAACGGAATTTTGAAAGGGGATCGGCGGTTATGAAGCCTGCGTATCACAGATAAGACGTCAAAAGACAAATTTAAAAAGCAGGCAACATATCCTAAGGGTGATTCAACATTATTCAAGTAGGAATATTGGAACCACCCAACTAGAAAATGCCGAAAAATTGAAACTAAAAATGCATGCCACAAGCACAACACTAATGTCGTCCTGAACGATCTTCAAGGATCGAAAATATAACATCATTGATTAAATGTACGGGGAGACTTTTCACAGCCGCCACACGGCACAAATAACACGGATGTGATCATATAATAGATAAATATAGAATCCCTAAAGAAAGCCCAACACGGCAAAATTGAAAATGTTGCAGGCTTAAACAGACCATGTTAAGCTTTGGCACTGAAGAATTACCTTGACTTTGAAGGAGGCTGGCTTTGTATATGACATTTTGCCCCATTATTGTAAACAATTGTGCCCAGTAATTTTTTTAATTCCTTTGCACAATAAAAAAATTACGGACTACACACAAAAAACCTATGAAAGATCATGCTTAACTTTGACCTCTAAGTGTGACATTGACCTTGAAGAAAATGGTCAAGGTGTTGTATATGACACATCGTCTTATCATTGTCAAGATTTATTCAAAGTATTTTTAAAATCCCTTGATGGATGAGAAAATTATGCACTGGAAACAAAATATACCCTTTTAACAGACCAATTTACCATCCCATTTGCATGGGTCTGACTTGGCATCATACCCTGTAACAGACAAGCTTTGACCTCCAAGTGTGACCCTGACCTTTCAAGAAGGGGTCTAGGTATTGCGCATTACATGTCATTTAATTGAACATTTGTGCCAAATAATTTGAAAATCCGTTAATCTAAAAAGATGTTAATTAACGGACACAATATATACCCTGCAACAGACTATGTAAATATTTGACCTCCAACTGTGACTTTGACTTTTGAGGTAGGCAACTGACTTTTGCGCATGACACATTGTCTTATTATTGTGTAAATTTGTGTCAAGTACTTTCAAAATCCCTCATTTGATAAGAAAGTAATAGACCGGCACGACATACACCCTCAAATACACAATATCGACCTTTATTCAACAAGCATGACATTGACCTTGGAGGTAGTGGTCCGGTTGTTGCGCATGACACATTGCTTCATTTTAACAAACATATGTGCCAACTTATTTCAAATTCCTTTGATAAATGACAAAGTTATAGACCGGACACGAAAATCTGATGGACGGACAGACGGTCGGACGGACATGCCAACAAGTGGGGTTTATATACCTTTTCCCTCATAAAGCAGTAAAATTACCACATAAACCTGTAAATTTATGTGATTTCCTTCTTTTTTGACGGAACGAAGCTCATAGACCATTGAATGTTCGCCCGGACGAACGGACGAACTGAAGCTCATAGACCATTGGATGTTCGCCCGGACGGACGGATAGACGGACGAAGCCTATTTCTATATCCCTCTTTTTTCTTCGAAATGGCGGGGGACAAAAAGATAACAACATGTCGAGAGAAACAATAGTGCAATGGTTTAAACAAAGCAGTTACTAATAATTTTTTGCAGAGGACGAGATTATCATTTTTTATCAACTTCATTTATTACGATGTCAATTTCGATTTTCATCTAATAATTTAACATGTGTTTCTATTGTAAAACAAAGTATTTTTAAGAATATGAAATTATATAGAGAAAAATATGTTCAATAATTCACAACACTATTTCAAACGTCGTTGCTTTCGTTTTAATATTTAATAATTTATCAAAAATTATTTTTAGTTGGTGAATTATTACATTATTACAACGAATATGTCTTTTACTGTTAAAGAGATAGGTGTAAGGATAGTTCAAGTCAGAAAATCAAGTTTAGTATAAAACACTCTAATTATGCTTTTTAAATTTTATGCTATATTCTGAAGTACCTTTTTCTGATAACATATTCAATAACAAATAAAAATATAAAGTCATGCTTTAATAATTTAACAATAGTTTTAACACAAATGCCTTGACACATGTTCAATCATGAGGCATCAAGGAGAAGAAAAATAAAACAAACAAAATATCTGTTTGTCAAAGTGAATACGCAGTTCCGGACCATTAAAAGATCTCTTAATAAAACATTGTTTTAATGCTGTTTGAAAGTTTTCGCTTGCGTTGTATGTTTAAGCTAT
Organism: Ruditapes philippinarum; assembly: GCF_026571515.1. Lineage (NCBI taxonomy): Eukaryota > Metazoa > Mollusca > Bivalvia > Venerida > Veneridae > Ruditapes > Ruditapes philippinarum. Next base: position 4,853 of record NW_026864702.1, on the reverse strand, counting down.
AGAGAATAACATGTTACTGTCCCTTTTAATATAATTCTATCAGGCGAGGCCGGAATAGGCTTGAAGAATCAAAACATGCGAACAACCAAAGAGGGTAGTATTTTTGTCAAGTTGTCATATAACAGTCATAAAACTCGTCAACATCGCAAGATAATACTTTAAACTGGAGATAATTATAATAATAATAAATAATATAATAATAATAATAATGTCATGTGGTCGATATTTGTGTTTTTGAATATCGTTTTTATGTATTATTTTGTCCTTGTATTTGTATATTATATATATATAATATATATATATATATATATATATATATATATCTTGTATCTGTTTACAGTCCGATATACAATCCATTATCCCATATCATTCCTATATCATTCCATTTTATCATCTCATTATAACAAATAAATTTCTCATATTTCATTATGACATAATTTGCATGCCGGGCCTCAGTTTTTACAAACTTCCGGAAAAAACCATCTCACGCATGCGCACTTTGATATAATTTATTTCTATTGGTTTGCGCCAGAAATTGTTATCTTATTTATTTATTTATTTATCAAGGCGTATGTTTAAGTCCTTACATGCATAAACGACCATTTCCTACATTTGTAAAGGAACCATTCGACATTGGTGGCCAGTGTGGGGGGACCGTGACCGGGACGAGTTCAATTAGCATTGCTCTGAAGCTTTGTGAAATTCGAGGACGAATTTCAATATTGTGGTGGAGTCTGTCACGGTTTAGAACTGTTCACTATTTAGGGGAGAAGATGTGTAAGCGGCCGGATAGCTCAGTCGGTAGAGTCCGGGAACGGTATTCCGAGGGTCCCGGGTTCGAGTCCCGGTCAGGCTGCACATTTTCTCACCTGTGACTTTTTTTTTTTTTTTTTTTTTTTTGAACCGTGACAATAATAATAATAATAATAATAATAATAATGATTTTATTAATAATAATTATTATTATTATAATTATTATTATTATCATCTTTATTATGAGAACAAGAATAAAAGTAATTCTTGTAATCAGATTCCTCTGCCAATGAAACATTAACTTGTAAATCGTGGTATGACTTAATATAAATTTATTCCATTGCTAATATAAATAAATAAAACATTATCGGAGAGGGTTTTACTACGAAAAATAATGTACAACACGTTCTGTCTGGTTTTTATGTCTTTTCAAAAGTACTTACGTTAAATAATACAACACATAGGAAGTGACGTACTTTAACGTCATTAACCATCATTAAACGGCACATGCATATGAGCGTTATTCTGATATGACTAGTTATTAAATTATCATAAACAAAGCGAACATTGTCAAGGCTAGAAAAAAACATCATTTATTACCTATTTGTTATGTTTATGTTGGGGTGTGGCCATCGATGATGCCAATTGCGTACAAGTAATGATTTCATTAAAATGTTTCGGTTCTTAAATTCTCGTTTTTCGGTTAATTCGTGATTGAGAAGGAATTAATTAGATCATACCAGAGCATATAACTTTAACGTCTCATATATTGCAGTTATTGTTATACTGTTCCAGAATGTAATTGAACTTTTAAATGCTAAAACATATCAGTATATATGTCCCGACTTTAGAAAAGTAAAAGATTCTGAATTGTGCTTACAATATTATTAAACCTAAGTTAGTTTCTGATTGGGGAATTTTATTTCATAGAAAGTGTGGGGCCCACAATACGCATATTTCTGTCCATATAATCCCATTGTGTACTGTGATCTTTGAGAACGCCAACACCTTCGACCCTCCTTATCTTTGTTAGCTCTGAATATGATTAATTGACTTCAGATGTCACATGGCTCCATTTCCCTGACCGTTGTGTACATTTCCTCAAAACATGATTTAGCATACCCGAAACAATGTGCACAATTACATTGTGACAAAACATTTTAGTATTAGTCCTTAAACAACTCAACACTTTCATTCACACGTTTTAAAATCAAATGTATTGCAAAACAGTTTAATACAATACAAGATAAATCAGCAAACTTACATTATAGCATTATGTACAAATAACATACAATTATGAATACAAAATGTTACATTCACACTACTCACGACAATTGAAGAGTTTACAATGTACTCAGTACTTGTTGGAGTGTAAAACTTAGTTTTAATAACTGTACATATAGATCTAAAGGAACTTTATTATAAGTCAGTATACAGACACATTAATAAGTATTGAATATTTTGGATTGATGCATTTAATGTTATCTGTTTTTGAAATACGGATACAAATACATTAAAATTGAATATACTTATCAACCACATTTTACTGTAAAAATGACAAATAGTACGTTTTCGCTCAAGGACAACCTATTTTACGCTGTACAAAATTTGTATTCATGTGCAATTAGAATGTTATATTTCAAAAACATTGGCATGCTGCATACATTTTTTTTTTGAAATTACAGACTTTTGATCGAAATCATTATAACTTTGCTCTGAGTAAAAATATTACTTTTGACGTACAACATAGAATATTGAAAACACCTTTGAGCTTCGGTATATGTTTTAGAGCTTAAGATTTATAAACAAATTTATAACAATTCCTTTTACAATACAAATTGATAGGTAAATGTACTGCTCAAAATAATGCTTACTACGGGTTTTAGGAAGGGTAATCCTAACGTTTGCCACTGTTATTATAACATGCCATTATAGTACAATCAATGTTGGTATATAAATGTTCATACATACGAACATAAGAATATAAAACGTATACGTATTGTTAAATATCATCATAAGTTTGGTCTTCATGAGCCAAAATGTTAATATACAACGGATACACAATCCACATCAGCGGCCAGCGACGACCCCCTCACCCCTCCTCCACCCACCCCTACCCCCATTAAAATAAAAAAAAAAATGAAATAAACAAATATGAAAAAGTCAAAACGTATACGACTGCAGATATCACATAAGCATAACATTTTAACATCATTCATTTTAAGAAGAATAGAAAAAAACCCATAAAAAACTAAATACGCAAAAAAAAAACCACAAAAGCAAAACCAACAAAAAAAGGAAAAAGAAAGAAAAAGACGATCAGCCTAAAGATATTGTTCGTCATTCAAGTCGGTACGCACTTACCGCTTTCATGTTTTATTTTCAAGTCTCAGACAAGAATGCGCTTTGCAGTACCGAAACCGAAATATTTATTCAGTAAGGATCCGAATGGTTACGTGTAAATCATTCTCAGTAATGTCGTAAGTATTTCTAACATTCGCATTCGTTCGTGTTTCTGGCAGGTCGGTACTAAATGATCATCAGAATTTCGAAAACGTTCATACAATGACATTTATTCCACTAAAATTAAACCTAACACCAATTAGCCAGGTTAAAGAACAACAATAATATGTCGTTGATTTATTGGCTTGAGCTTGAAGGCAACCTCTGTTACAACCAGTTTTGCAATAAAAACGAGTTTTGCAATAATTTTATTGCAAAACTGGTTGCGTTGACATGATTTTATTGCAATTTGATTACAACCCGTTTTGCAATAAAAACGAGTTTTGCAATAAAATATTTTTTCTATCCGATTTGATTGAGATTATACCGTTGACATTATAAATTTCTTATGTGTAAATAAGAACTTGCATGCTGGGCTTATATTCGGGAGTATTGTATACATGTATATGATTAAAACATTCTAAAAGTTGCTTTATTTTCTTTTAGTATTTTTAATGGAATAATGATCATCATGAAATATCAGGGCATTACATGTTCAACAACAACTGTTGATAATATTCTTACATGACCTTGTTACAAGGTCGAAACTTATAGAAACATATAGGGATCACTTCTCCGTCGTCTGTCTGTCTATCTGTCTGTCTGTCTGTCCGTCCGTCACAAAACTTGTCCGGACTACTCCTCATAATCTACTGGTGCAATTTCGTCCAAACTTTACAGGAATGATCAGTACCAAGTCTAGTTGTGCACATTGTCAGCATTTTCCGGTTCAATGATTTTTGTCAGAGTTATGGCCCTTTAATAATTTTTATTTTTGAAGATTGTCCGGACTACTTCTCTTATACCACTAATGCAATTTCAATGAAACTTTACAGGATTGATCTGTAGCTCAAGTCCTTGCACATATTGCACGGGTTTTCCGGTTGAATGATGTTTGGTCGAGTTTATGGCCCTTTGATAGAAAGGTGTTTTTTCTGTGCGTTGCCAGATACACAAGAGCTTGTCCGGACTACTCCTCATAAACTACTAGTGCAATTTTATCAAAACTTTACAGGAATGATCAGTACCAAGTTTAGTTGTGCACTGCCCGTTTGTCTGTCCGTCTGTCACAAAACTTGTCCCAACATGAAATTGGCCATCTTGAGGCGACACATGTGATCACTTATCGCTCTTGTATTGTAAAATATAAGACAGATTTTAGTGTCAAAAGAGAAAGCAAATAAAACACTGATTTTATTGTAAAAATATAAGACAGATTTGTCTTATATTTTAATTGCTAAATTCGTGCAATTTCGTGTAATTTTCATTGCTTTGCTGAACACACATTTAAATCTATGGACATAATAAACTGTAATCATATCTCAAAGCCGCAATTTAGTCATTTTAGCATTAACACATATCAATCCTAATTGCAAAATTAAACTACATATAAGAGCTAATTTAAAAAATATCATCACTTAAATATCTCCAAAGGAGTTTGGTACACATTATTTCATTGTATCGAGTTGTTCAAAAATTAACACCTTTTTGAGAAAAATGTTTTAAGTTTCTAAATCATAACGCGGACATGTTTGTACTTCGAATAATTAACGGCAAAACTTGACATTATGTTCCTTACTTTTTTCGCTACATATAAT
>NW_026864701.1:0-15742 GCF_026571515.1 Ruditapes philippinarum | reverse complement strand
GATGGGTGTTCGAAATGAATGCGAAAAATCAATAATATTAATGAGTATGTGTTCTCGTTGTACATATTTTTTTGCCACAAACGAGCCTATAGTGTACTTCTCCTTCCGTGCAATTCAAATATTCATGAAAGTTATATTAATGAGCCTCGTCACGACAAAACCAACATAGTGCGTTTGCGACCAGCATGGATCCAGACCAGTCTGCGCATCCGCGCTGTCTGATCAGGATCCATGTTGTTCGCTTACAAACCTAATTATAAGTAGAGAAACTAATAGCGAACAACATGGATCCTGATCAGACTGCGCGGATGCGCAGGCTGGTCTGGATCCATGCTGGTCGCAAACCCATTATGTTGATTTTGTCATGGCGCGGCTCATTCATTCTTGCACTTGTAGGAACTCCGAGGTGAAGTTCCGAATATTCCTAGCTCCACGTGCTGATCGTCTGTTGTCAGTTTCACTTGAACCAATGGCATACGAAGCTGTTAAAACACATTTCGAATCAAATTTACCTTCAAGATATTTCAAACTATCGACATTAAGTGTTAGAAGTACAGGTATAGTAATCATATACTTCATTTTTTTATTGTTTCACTTTATCTTCCCGAGAGTCTTCTTAAAAAATAGTAATACATGTATATGAATAGAAGGACTGTTTACTTACAAACCGTTACATACATAAAGTACCATTAATTGCATAATGTACCGTTCATTTAAGTTACATATAAAATATATATAAAAAATAAATTCCATAGGAATATAAAATAGCCTTCGAGTTGACCCCAATTCAACCCTCATAACTATGTCAATTATAGTATTTTTTGTTTATTTCATGCCCAAACTTAGTGAAGCGGGACTTGTCCGTCCGTGTGTCCTTTGTCCAGTTGTCTGCCCGTGGATTGAAAAAAGCTGTGAAATATTCGGGCATCCATGTCCTATATTTAACAAAATGACGAATCAATGAAATCTGATAAGATACCCAATAGATAGATAGCTAGAATATGATAATGTGGCGTAACATAACAACATACGAGTTTTAATTCAATTTAATGGAGGTGACTTTCGTTATATTCACTTTGTCTATTGTGTTGCAGTAATGTGCGCTTCTTCACAAGTGGTGGAAAATGGAAAGACGTTAACCTTTAATGCAATAAAAATCGGAGAAACTGGTTTCAGCTGGGAAAGATGTTATCCAAGTAAGTTTTATTAGTGTGTAAACTTAATCCAAACTTAATCGGATCAAACATTACATGCATTTATCGTTCGATATTATGAAGTTATTTTACATTGTTGAGTACAATATTGAATTCTATTGGACGAGTACACATCTGTAAAACCTGTATTGGACGAAGCGTAAGCAGAGTCATGTATATGTTTGAGTCCCATAGTACTTTCAGTATTCTGCTTAACGATGTATAATGACCTCTTATTTTCACACCACCATTTTTGAGGGATAAAACATTATAATTGAAGACATCATCAAAAATCAACAGTGTTTTGTATTTTTTAATATCTAAAAAGTAAAAAAATATATACGAATTCAGCCAATAATAGCACTGCAATGATCAGACGAATTTTCAATTTAGTCGTAGTCGGTCAAAAACTTTAATGTAGCCCATATATAATTCAAACAGTTTAAAAGTAATCAACGTGAAATTGGAACACTTGCTTATCTTGACTAGCTGCAGTTGTTAGAAAAGGGGTATAATTCTGAAAGCAATATTTTTAGTTATGTCCCTTTTTAACTTTTGTCAAAAGAGGGTAGTTTACCCACGAGCGGAAACACCGCATGCAGGGCTGTTATATAAGCCATGAAATAAGTATCATTTATTTTATGCTTTTCAGTGGATTACTGATTTATCCGTGAAAATTATATTTGATAATTTCACAGTGAAACTTATCAAAATGTAATTTCACACTTTTCAATGCCGAAACTACTTTTTTAAGATTTTTCCCATGGGGTACCTCAATTTTATTTTTGCTAGCAATTCTGACAATGTCAGGCTGTTTAAAGAAAACGCAAAGCTAAAATTGATAAATAACTTAAATGTCAAAAGTAATAAAAAGAAGAAAACTTACTTCTATTCATTCGAATTCCAATCACCAAGTTTCATTTCTGAATTGTTTGTTTCATTTTTACAGTCTGAAAAATACATTCCTTCCACATGCAAACTGCTCTTGATGACATTTGGGCATATTAAAGTATCCTACAAGCAATAACTGCCGTATGCTTTATGAAAAATTGAAAAGCAATGACAGCTATCAGCTCTTAGAACAAGTTAAATTCCCAGCGTTCCGAGCAAGTTCCAAGTTTTCCATTTTCATAGCTGCTTTTTTATTGTTTTCACATATGTCAACACTTATTTTTTGTCTGTTTCAATCCTCAAATATGTTTTCTTTCTTTTAAAAAGGTGTATGACTAACAAATCCAAATGATTTCCCTCTGAATTAAACACAATTATTTTCCTCCCGTGAAATACACAACTTTAAAAAATGGCTGCCGCTTACATTTAACAAAGGCAGGTCTAATATAAGTTCGCAGTACGTAACAGAAATATGGATGGATGGTTGGAATTTTTCTCATACAAGAATTGTTTGTTTTTATTATTAAAACAAACGATCATTCTTATATTTTTAACAAAATAAATAATATCACTGTCATTTAATGTTGATTGTCGGACTTTTTTTTCAGCTCAAGACTTCTTGTTTATAATGAGAAATTCCGACTAAATGGGACTCTCAATGGGGAAAACGTATTTTAATATTTACGTTAATATTATGGAAATTTCGTTTTAAGTTGTTTTTAGCATAAAATAAAAAGAAAATTTGTTTGTTTGTTGTGTAAGATGTAATTTTATTTCATCTCGTGAACTTTAGAAACAGTATTCTCACTCGTGGCTTCGCCACTCGTGAGAATACTTTTTTTAAAGCCCACTCGATGAAATAAAATTTCATCTTACACACAAACAAACAAATATCCTCTATATAATACACAGATGTTGATTAATATTATTTACAGTTATAAAATTAAGTTTTATATCACAAAAATAAACATTTCACTGCCATGTAACAGATAATAAAGCGTACGCGACCTCCACGTGCAGAGGCGGATATGACGATGGTGCCACGTTCCGAGAGATAAAAATAGCTGAAAATTGTGGAGAGGTTCCGGTATACAACGAATCTGAGAGCACAGTTACTTTGAGAAACTTATCCCAGGTATTGAAACCTATTTCAAAGCTCATGATATGAAATAAGCCTTAAATTGAGCAAGGTCAAAAAATTGTATCTTATCTTATAGTACAAAAAGGTGCGTAAACTATCATGTAAAAAACCCAGTTTGGGCTTCATTGTATATTAAATTGGTTTTAACTCAATACATACAGGACTGTTGCAGTTCCTCTAGACGCTTGTAGAAATAAAGATCACAAAACAGACAAATACGTTTTTTTTCGCCGATTTTACATGTTTCATTCATTACCATACATAAATTGACACCATACTCATATAAAATGTTTTTGTTTGTATAGACGGTGATAACAGAAGAAAATTACAAGACGGTGCTTAGCAACACTGCTAACTTGACGAACCCGGATGTAAACCTCACCGCGGCAGATATTATCTACACCGCAGAGATATTGTACAATTACCTGCAATTTGACACCGTCAATACACCGGAAGTAAGTGAAATACATATAGGCAAGGGACCGGGTACAAGCCCCACATGATTTCTGAATCAAACATTAGCGTATTTTTATGAAAATTATCTTACTAGAAAGTCCAGTCTCTAAGTTTAATGATTATGAAGACATGCATAGTAAATTATCAAACCTCAGAAATGAAAAAAAAATCTGTTAAAAGAAGACAAAAAAATATGTTTTATGGATGATGGATTGAAAAAATTTAAGACGCTTATCATCTGGAGACAATAGCGCAAAATGTGAAATAATTTGTCCGTCCGTCCAGCTGCCTCACTTTATGTCCGTAGACTTGAAGAAAAACAATGACATGTTTGGGTATCTAGTTCAGGTGTAAATTCGTACAATAAAACTTGCTACTCCCATTTTGTTTCTTAATATTATCAAAATGATAACTAAAGATACACTTTGCTCATCTTTGAGTAAAATATTTAAATCAACAGAAATTTATTGAAATCTATGAAATTCTTACTGAATTTGTCTAATTGGAAGAAAAGAATGAATAAAGTATGTATGGGAAACTGCGTTCCCCCTTTCTTTTAAAAAAAAACAAAAAAAAAAACAAAAAAAAAAAAAAAAGCCAGTTTTTTAAAAGAAAATATACATTTTCATTGCCATAATATAGTGTGTAAAAGTTGAAAAATAACACATCAAATTTGTATAAAAGTCAAAATTTTTTTTTTATATTTACAAAAAAGAGTGTGAAATTATCAAAATTTTAAAAATTAAATCTGAGCATAGTTATTTTAAAATGTGTTAAAATTGAAAATTTATATCTCTTTTTTTAAGGGTTTGGAAAAGGAAATAAGAAAGTTTTAAATATTCTTTTTTCTTCTATATAATGATGGAAACAGTGTTTGAGATTGTAAATAACGTGCTTAAGGCGGGATCAAATGTTATTGACACAGCACAGAGGATTACAAATGCTGCCAATAGGTAACGCTTTCCGCTTTACTCAACATTTTTCCATTCGTATTCAAAAACCAGTTACTTAACTTCACATTTTTCAATTCGTATCAAAAGACCAGTTACATTTCTCCACATTTTTCAGTTCGTATAAAAAACAGTTACTTTACTCCACATTTTTCCATTCGTATCAAAAAGACCAGTTACTTTACTCACGGATTTATCCGTGCTTTACTCCACATTTTTCCATTCGTATCAAAAGACCAGTTATTTTACTCCACATTTTTCCGTTCGTATCAAAAGACCAGTTACTTTATTCTACATTTTCCCCAATCGTATCAAAAGACCAGTTATTATCTCGACATATAACCGTTCGTATAAAAAGCTTTCTTTACTCCACATTTTTCCGCTCGTATAAAAAAACACAATTACTTTATTCCACATTTTCCCGTTCGCATCAAAAGACCAGTTACTTTACTCAAACTTTGCACACTTGTTCACCATCATGACCCCAACCTATAGACAGGAGGAGGTAACTGTATCAAGCATTTTGACATAATTATGCCCCTTTTTCGACTTAGAATTTACGTTAAAGTTAATATTTTCGAAGTCCATTGACATATGGGTTTGAAACTTTGCACACTTGTTCACCATCATGACCCCAACATGTAGACAGGAGGAAGTAACTGTATCAAGCATTTTGACAGAATTGTGCGCCTTTTTCGACTTAAATTTAAGTTAAAGTTTTTGTAATACCTCAAATATTTTCAAAATCCATTGACATAGGGCTTTGAAACTTTGCACACTTGTTCACCATCATAACCCCAACTTGTAGACAGGAGGAGGTAACTGTATCAAGCATTTTGTCAGAATTATGCCCCTTTTTCGACCTAGAATTTACGTTAAAGATTTTTGTAATACCTCAAATATTTTCAAAATCCATTGACATATGGGTTTGAAACTTTGCACACTTTTTCACCATCATGACCCCAACCTGAAGACAAGAGGAGGTAACTGTATCAAGCATTTAGACAGAATTATGCCCCTTTTTCGACCTAGAATTTATGTTCAAGTTTGCATACCACCCCCGATTATTTTCATATTCTATTGACATCTGGCTTTGAAACAATTTGAAATATTATACTCTTCTTTGAGAGCATAATAGGACTCTCAAGGCCTATAACTGTAACATGTTTTTAAAGAAAAATTTTGCCCTTTTGTAAACTTAGAAAATTTAACATTATCAAGGCTCTTATACTATCAAGCACTTAGAATAGTCGAGCGTTGCTGTCCTACCGACAGCTCATGTAACCATTTGTATCAAAGGCAAGTTACTTCACTCGACATTTTACCGTTTGTATCAAAAGGCCAGTTACTTTACTCGGCATTTTACCGTTTGTATCAAAAGACCAGAAAAAATTTACTGGATTTTTTTTGTTCGTATCAAAAGACCATTTACTTTACTCGAAATTTTACCATTATGTGGTTTACTTGACATTTGACTCTAAATATATATCAAACTATAATTCATACTATAACAATAATATACGGTAAAATAATATGCATCAAATTATCGTTGACTTTACACGACAATTTGCCATTGCTTAGTTTACTTGACATCTGACCAAAGTATTAGTTAGTTTACTCAACAATTAACTGTTAATATGTATCAAATAATCATTGACTTTATAAGACAGCTTACTATTACGTAATTTACTTGCCTTCTTGCCTTAAATAAGTATCAAACTATCATTTAATTTACTCGTCATTTTGCTGTAAATATGTATTGAACTCGTTTGGTCATGACCAAGATACAGCCATCTTATAGTTTGTAATTGAAAATTATATATACATGTATATGATTTGATACTTACCGTGGCCAAGTGGCTTAGGTCGTTGACTTCAAACCACTTGCCCCTCACGCTCTGGGGACGAATCACGACACGAACTTTCGTTTCTTTCATGTGAGGAACCTATTCGTCGGTTGTTCTTCTCGGCTGTCCGTCTGTGCCTGAAATAATGCACGGAAGGGCACCTTATGTCTTCCTTCACCAGTAAAGCTGGAAAATCGCCATATGACCTATACTTTGTTGGTGCGATGTAAAAAACCAACTAAATAATGTATTAAGTTATCATTCCTTTTACTCGATATTTTGCCGTAAATATGTATTAACTGTATGTGAGAAGATAGCAGTGAACAGTGAGCTAAGCAAAAAGGCATTTCAATTTATATAGGGAAGGTAATGATCTGCTGTAATGCTCAGCTGTTTTAAGCATCTAGCAGGGCATTCCTAAATATAGTGTAAAATGCTCTGCTGCAATAGTCAGCTGTCTTGGCAATCTAGCAGAGCATTCCTAGCTTTAGTGAAAAATGCTCTGCTGGAACGCTCAGCTGGCTAGGCAATCTAGCAGTGCATTACTAAATATAGTGTTAAAATGCTCTGCTGGAATGCTCAGCTGGCTAGCTAAGCTGGCTAGGCAATCTAGCAGGGCATTACTAAATATAGTGTAAAAATGCTCTGCTGTAATGCTAAGCTGGCTAGGCAATCTAGCAGGACATTACTAAATATAGTGTACAAATGCTATTCTGTAATGCTAAGCTGGCTAGGCAATCTAGCAGGGCATTACTTAATATAGTGTAAAAATGCTCTGCTGGAATGCTAAGCTGGCTAGGCAATCTAGCAGGGCATTCCTAAATAAAGTGAAAAAATGCTCTGCTGGAATGCTAAGCTGGCTAGGCAATCTACCAGAGCATTACTTAATATAGTGTAAAAATGCTCTGCTGGAATGCTAAGCTGGGTAGGCAATCTAGCAGGACATTACTAAATACAGTGTAAAAATGCTCTGCTGGAATGCTAAGCTGGCTAGGCAATCTAGCAGAGCATTAGTAAATATATTGAACAAATGCTTTTCTGGAATGCAAAGCTGGCTAGGCAATCTAGCAGGACATTACTAAATACAGTGTAAAAATGCTCTGCCGGAATGCTAAGCTGGCAGGGCAATCTAGCAGAGCATTACTAAATATATTGAACAAATGCTTTTCTGGAATGCTAAGCTGGCTAGGCAATCTAGCAGGGCATTACTAAATATAGTGTAAAAATGCCTCTGCTTGAATGCTAAGCTGGCTAGGCAATCTAGCAGGGCATTACTAAATAAAGTGTAAAAAATGCTCTGCTGGAATGCTAAGCTGGCTAGGCAATCTAGCAGAGCATTACTAAATATATTGAACAAATGCTTTCTGGAATGCTAAGCTGGCTAGGCAATCTAGCAGGGCATTACTAAATATAGTGTAAAAATGCTCTGCTTGAATGCTAAGCTGGCTAGGCAATCTAGCAGGGCATTACTAAATAAAGTGTAAAAATGCTCTGCTGGAATGCTAAGCTGGCTTGGCAATCTAGCAGGGCATTACTAAATAAAGTGTTAAAATGCTCTGCAGGAATGCTCAGCTGGCTAGGCACTATAGCAGAGCATTCCTTAATATAGTGAAAAAATGCTCTGGTGGAATGCTCTGGTAGAATGCTCAGCTGGCTAGGCAATCTAACAGGGCATTACTAAATAAGGTGTAAAAATGCTCTGGTGGAATGCTAAGCTGGCTAGGCAATCTAGCAAGGCATTCCTAAATATAGTTAAAAAATGCTCTGCTGGAATGCTCAGTTGGCAGACTGATTCTGAGTTCCAAGATTTATTGTTGCCAAAGTTTTATTGACATTTTCGACTTCTAGGCAATTCTGAGGCACTCGCAGACTTTCAGGAATTTTCGGTGCAAATAGAAATAATGATATTTTTGACTTCTAAGGACCTTTAAGAGACTATTTCATTGTCCTGCGACTTTTTGAAGGACACTCGCAGACTTTCAGGAATTTTGGTGCAAATGCTGATATTGACAATTAAGACTTCTAGGGACCCTCAAGAGTCCATTTTGGTCGTCTGCCATTGTTTCTTGGACACTCGCAGACTTTCAGGAATTTTGGTGCCAATGCTGATATTGACAATTAAGACTTCTAGGGACCCTCAAGAGTCCATTTTGGTCGTCTGCCATTGATTCTTGGACACTCGCAGACTTTCAGGAATGGTTGGTGCCAATGGAAATTTTCATATTTTTGACTTCTAGGGACCTTTAAGAGTCCATTTCATTGGCCTGCAGCGTATTGTTGAACACTCGCAGACTTTCAGGAAAGTTTGGTGCCAATAGAGATGATGGCAATTTTTACTTCTAGGGACCCGCCAGAGTCCATTTTTATGGTCTGCGACTGAATCTGGGACATTCGCAGACTTTCAGGAATCTCTGGTGCCAATGGAGATAATGACATTTTTGACTTCTAGCGACATCCCAGAGTTCATTTCGCAGGTCTGCGACTGATTTTGGGACACTTGCAGACTTTTAGGAATGTTGATGCCAATGGAGATAATGACATTTCTGACATTTAGGGAACCGCCAGAGTACATTTCTTGGGTCTGCGACTGATTCCTTAAGACTCGCAGACTTTCAGGATGTTTAGTGCCATTGCAGATCATGACTTTTTTACTTTTAAGGACCCCTTAGTCATAAGCAGAGCATTTTTACCCTAAAATGTCATTATCTGCATTAGCACCAAAAATTCCTGAAAGTCTGCAAGTGCCCAATAATCAGTCGCAGACCAACGAAAAAGACTCTGGATGGTCAAAAATGTCATAAATTGTAATTATCTCTATTGGCACCAACAATTCCTGAAAGTCTGTGACTGTCCAAGATTAAGTCGCAGACCAAAAAATGGACCCTGGATGGTCCCTAGAAGTAAAAAATGTCATTATCTGCCTTGACATCAAAAATTCCTGAAAGTCTGTGAGTGCCTCAGAATCAGTCAATGTCATTATCTGCATTGGCACTAAATATTTCAGAAAGTCTACGAGTGCCAAATAATCAGTTGTAGACAAACGAAATTTATACTTTATTTAAGAATGCCCTGCTAGTTTGCCTAGACAGCTCAGCATTCCGGCAGAACATTTTTACACTAATTTTCAGAATGCTTTGCTGGATTGCCTAGCCAGCTGAGCATTTTTAACACTATATTTAGGAATGCCCTGCTAGACTGCTAAGCTAGCTGAGCATACCAGCAGAGCATTTTTTGCACTATATTTTGGAACGCTCTGCTAGATTGCTTAGCCAGCTGAGCTTGCCAGCAGATCATTTTTACACTATATTTAGGAATGCTCTGCTGGATTGCCTAGCCAGCTGAGCATTTTTAACACTATATTTAGGAATGCCCTTCTAGATTGCCTAGCCAGCTGAGCAATTCAGCAGAGCATTTTTACACTATATTTTGGAATTTTCCGCTAGATTGCTTAGCCAGCTGAGCATTACAGCTAAGCATTTTTACACTATATTTAGGAATGCCTTGCTAGGTTGCCTAGTCAGCTGAGCATACGAGCAGATCACGTTTACACTATATTTTGGAATGCCCGCTAGATTGCTTAGCCAGCTGAGCATAAACAGCAGAGCATTTTTACACTATATTTTGGAATGCCCCGCTAGATTGCTTAGCCAGCTGAGCATAACAGCAGAGCATCTTTACACTATATTTTGGAATGCCCCCGCTAGATTGCTTAGCCAGCTGAGCATAACAGCAGAGCTTTTTTACACTATATTTTGGAATGCTCCGCTAGATTGCTTAGCCAGCTGAGTATAACAGCAGAGTTTTTTTACACTATATTTAGGAATGCCCTGCTAGATTGCCTAGCCAGCTGAGCATACCAGCAGAGCATTGTTACGCTATATTTTGGAACGTCCCGCTAGATTGCCTAGCCAGCTGAGCATACCAGCAGAGCATTTTTACACTATATTTAGTAATGGCCTGCTAGATTGCTTACCCAGCTGAGCATACCAGCAAAGCATTTCTACACTTTATTTTGGAATGCTCTGCTAGATTGCTTATCCAGCTGAGCATAACAGCAGATCATTGATTTCCCTATATAAATCGTAATGCCTTTTTGCTTAGCTCACTGTTAACTGCTAACTTCTCACATACGTATTAACTTCTCATTTAGTTTACTCGACTTTTTGCCGTAAATACGTATTAGATTACCATTGACTTTACTCGACATTTGATTGTAAATACATGTATGTTTCAAATTATGAAACTATCATTTGCATTGAAGTTTGTAGCGAAAGAAAAGATCGTTGGCATACTCAAAATTTTACTTTAAGTATCAAATCATATACATGTACATGTATATTTAATTTTCAATTACAAACAATAAGATGGCTGTATCTTGGACATAACCAAACGAGTATTTAATCTCTTTCATTTTCCTTTTAAATTAGCATTTTGTCTGACACTGTCGAACTTTAGTCAAATTGGTAATTTCAGAATAATTTTATCTGTGGACGACTTAACCAACAATCTCGCTCTGCTTGGCAAAAGTAACGCCCAATTTATTCAAGATCTCGTTGTTAGCGAGATTTGGCAGCAGACGGGTAATGAAAACAATGTCACGATTGGTATCAGTCTCGATAAAACTAATAATATAGAGATAAAGAAGGATGAATTAAGTCCAGTTAGGGAACCAGGCAACGTTGAGGTACCGGATACGGACACGGCGATTTATCTGACCAAGTCACTTCTTGAAGGTAACCAGAAACTTTTTAATTTTCAAAACAAAGTTAGACCATTCGTTATATTTAAGTAAATCAGTAACTGCCAAGTTTACACCGGCATGACCGTCCGCACCCTGATAAAAGTCAAAAGCATTTGTTTCAGTAATTAAAGGGCCGTTAAACCATAGATGCTTTTATTTTTATTTATCAAAAACTTTTCATTCTTGGTGTCCTATGATGTAAACGGTGATTAAAAAAATCAACTGATATCGTTTTGATTGAAAATATGTAAGTGTACTTTCAGGAAAAAAGAACAAAGTTAACGTTTCAAATATACGGAAAATACGGATTTTTTTCTTAAACAATAAATTTTAAAGGTAAACATTAAAATGGTGCAGCTCGTTTACGAAAACAACCCAACCCCAAACCTCATTTTGGGGATGATTTCTAAGCGTTTTTAACCCTTATAAGGGAGGGCGTTTTTATAATCGATTTCGCCCCGAATAGGAGGAAGCAGTTTATGGGCCCAAAATTTAGAGTCGGTACAAAAATTTTAATGTTTAAAAAAAAAATGTTGAATCGGGTCTGGGGTTTTCCCTCATTTAACATTTTTTATACATATAACTAGTTTTTCATTTCATAATTCAAAATTTCTATGGGTAATATATTTAAAAGGATTTTTTTTCAACCTACTTTTATAAAATTATTGTAACGGGGAAATCTTAATAAGCAAGTTTGACATTTTTATTGGATATTTAACGGTTCTAAAAATTTATATTTAAAAAACTTATACCTTTTACAAGGTCTTGTCCAAAAGGTTGTTTTGTCCAAAAGAGATGTATGCTTGTCAATGCAGGGTTATGGCCTTTAAACTTGATTCCTGCCTTGTTGCTTTAAGACAAGTTTACTACATTTTTCATTTTTTTTGTTTCAGAAAAGCGACAATCTTGTATGCGCTTACTGGAATTATTCCGCTAACGAAGATGCCGGAGGTTGGAATACCAAAGGCTGCACGTTAGTCTCGAACGAGTATGGCCGAGTTGTTTGCAAGTGTAATCACCTTACCAATTTTGCTGTGCTCATAGTAAGTATGAAGAATCTTCCTATTTTTGTAAAAAAAAGAAATTTAAAATAATTATGACGTCATAAAAATTGGAATGTTTTATTGGTATTTACCTAGAAAGCAGAAATTTCCGGCGTTACAAAATTGTAATACTGAATAAGCCACGGAGGTTTTTTAAAAAAAAAAATATTTTAAGTAATATTACCATTCGAAATAAAAATTTATATGTAATGAAAACTGAAAAAAAAAAACCCAACAACAATAGGGATATCATTAGGTTTTATGATATTTTATTGTTTATTTTTACATGATATATTAATATAACTTTATATAAATATCTTAAGCGCACATACAATGTACATGTATACAAAAAGGGATGGACCAAAAGTTATACCAACTTTATCTCGGATCCTTTCCATAAAAGAAAAGCATAATGGAAATATGTAAGAAAATACTATTTTATATATCAAAAACTGACGTTGTTACAATACATTCGAAGTAAATTAGTAAATCAGACATATTTTCATCTCATTTGTATATTAGGACCTGGAAGCTGGGGGTATCTCCGACACAGACAAGCTCGTTTTAGGCATCATTACAAAAATTGGACTTATTATCTCAATCATCGGCCTTGGGATCACAATTTTGACGTTCCTGATGTTTAAGTAAGTAAAATATTTGTTTAAAATGATGTACATGTATATCTGTTTGTTTTTTTTTCTTTAAAAAAATCCTCTGAAGGTCTAAGGTTTGTCAGTTTGTTTATGTTGGGTTTGTCACACCAAAATTGTAAAGGTGGATGAAGGTCTCAGGTGCCCATTTCGTCATGAGTGTGCACATGAGTAGAACAACCGACGTTCATAAAGCTAGCTGCACAGCTATTTCACACATGATAGAATCTAAAGTTCCTGACGATATTTGAATCTACAGCAGTGAGCAGCAATTTCTTGAAGCCGGTGACCACCCCGCCAACGAGACCTCTATAGGGTTCACTCGTGTATGATTCATATTAATTAATTAATTCTTTTATCTATTCATTCATTCATTCATTCATTCATTCATTCATTCATTCATTCTTTCATTCATTCATTCATTCATTTAAATTTCATCAATAAACAAACATTATTAAATTAACATATTTAATAAAACACAAAATCAGTTTCTGAATTATACGAAAGGTACCATTTATGATGTAAAGAAAAGTGACTAGAGTTTGAAATGAAGTAAAAGAATGAAAAATATGGTCCTATTCTGCTGGCGCTTTTTAATGTAAAGAAAATAAATGATGATTAAATTTTAGACAAAAGACAATTGTATAAGTAATAAACAATAATCGCATTTGAGCAAGAGAGTATAAATGTAGTAAAATGTAATTAATAAGAAATAATATATTAATGATAATACAATATTAAGCTCTTGTTTATTACTTTTCTGATATAAATTACATGGTTTAAATATTTAAAGGCCCAGTATATCCAGAAATGCTATCATTTTTTCTCTATCAAAAACTATATAATATTTTTAGCTCGACTATTCGATAAGAATAAGTAGAGCTATTGTAGTCACCCGAGCGTCGGCGTCGGCGTCAGTGTCGGCGTCTGCGTCGGCGTAACCACTTATGTTAAAGTTTTTGTAATAGTTCAAATATTTTCAAAGTCCATTGACATATGGCTTTGAAACTTTGCACACTTGTTCACCATCATGACCCCAACCTGTAGGCAGGAGGAGGTAACTCTATCAAGCATTTTGACAGAATTATGCCCCTTTTTCGACTTAGAATTTACGTTAAAGTTTATGTAATAGTTCAAATATTTTCAAAGTTCATTGACATATGGCTTTGAAACTTTGCACACTTGTTCACCATCATGACCCTAACCTGTAGACAGGAGGAGGTAACTCTATCAAGCATTTTGACAAAATTATGCCCCTTTTTCGACTTAGAATTTACGTTAATTTTTTTGTAATAGTTCAAGTATTTCCAAAGTCCATTGACATATGGCTTTGAAACTTTGCACACTTGTTCACCATCATGACCCCAACCTGTAAACAGGAGGAGGTAACTGTATCAAGCATTTTTTTTACTATCAAGCACTAAGAATAGTCGAGCTTTGCTGTCCTACCGACAGCTCTTGTTTTGTATCTTGTTACAGTTTCAAAAACAAACAAAAAATAAACTCACGACATAGATAGATAAACTATCGTTTAGTTACTTTGCTCTAATGAGTATTTTGAATGGAAGTCAAAATACTACTTTGTTTACATGTTGCCTACTAAAGGTAGCTACACATTTACTGCAATATTCAGCTCAACTTTTTAACGTTGTTTAATACATTTAATATGCTCTAAATCCATTTATAGAACACACGTTTAAAAGTTTCTAAAAAAAGTATATAGATTTCTGTGGACATAATGTGCCTTTAACAATAAATATTACGTCATTTGTTATTCATAAGATGAAATACATGTCGGCAATTAATAATTCGAAAAGCACTTTGCTAAAAACTATGTACATTTATTCGCAGAAGTTGCCCAAAGCCATAATTATTGTATAATGATATTTTCAATGAATATTTTCATTTTTAAGATAACAATTCCTTCGTGTTTTTGAAACAGCCATTTTTACGCTTACTTTACGTTTGTAATTGACTGTGAAGCACTTTGTCTGAAATGCTTCAAACACATTACTTTTTTCATTGTCAGCTTCTTTCAAAAGTCTCATGTGCATTAACAAATGTAACTAATTAAGACACCACAAAGTAATGGATAAGTTCCCTTCACTCACTGTGCTTTGTCTGATTTAAAAAAGAGTCGTCATCCCTACTTCAAAATTGTGTACATGTATGGATTAAATTTTTATTAAAATTGAATTCTGTACTTATGTAACTATGTATAATTTCCTTAAGATATATTTGTTGGCAAATCTCCGCACTTAAAAAATCTGTGACCCGTTTATTCAAATTTTTCAGTAATAAGTAATGCTAAATCGTTTTTCCGTTTTTCTAAACTGTTCATGTACCGCCTATTTGTGACTGATATCCAAAAATTCACCTGCCCCTCTTCAAGAACGGGCAGCTTTGCATCGTTCAGGAAAGACCCAACTCTTACTTTCGCCTAAATTTTGATCTTATTATTTTCCCTTTAGATAAGGAGATTCGGAAAACCCTCCCACATAAACAATGGTATGTACACTCATTTCTGACAGACACCGCAGAGTTTTCTTTCTATTAGTTTGCTACAATTGCGTAAAAGACTTTTCGAACAGTTCTTCCATTGTTAATCTTATCCAGAGTTACTTTATTGAGATGACTTTTGATAAATTTTATTTTGTCGTCTGCCCCTATCCCTTGTTATGACGTCACTAAGCGTGGTCTCCTGTTGTCTCTTTAAGAACGTGCAGAAGGCTTCATTTTTCTAACGACATTGTAACACTGTCAACATCATTGGAGAACGATCCGTTTCTTCGATCAAAGTCTTGCATTTTAACGTGTTAATAGGGAAACC
>NW_026864700.1:0-21090 GCF_026571515.1 Ruditapes philippinarum | reverse complement strand
GAGCAATGTTTCAGCAGTTATGTCCCTTTTTAAAAAAATGGTTGTTGACAGTCATTTCCCTTCACAGATGAATGTTAACACCTTTAACGTCAACAGTTACATAAATGGTCTCCTCAGTGCTATATTGATGGTTCTTGCAACTTTTTTTTTCAAGTAAAAACGACATTGTTTATGGCAACTTAAATAACAAGTTTATACCCCAGCACTTTCTCTTTTGGCTTTAAAACACAGCAAGTGTTCAAAAAGTTTTATATATCTACTTTACTTGGCTTTTAATCATAAGCTATTGTGATTGTTTTGAATAGAAACAGTGAAACGAGATAATTTAAGTTTAGTCAGCTGGTATGGAGTTGTTTATTTTCAATACTTCAGGGGGCACTTTGCTTTGAGTACCTTGTAAAACTATAAACAATTGTTTAATTAAAGGCCAACATGAAGTTAAATTGAGGCTCTGGTAACACTGCTGATAAAACAAAGATTAGACAGCTTAAAAATAAACTTTAATTTTTTTGCTTCTGCAAAGTGGACATATTAATATATTAAATCACACCTTTTTTGTTTTAATGTAATTTTTTTTTTCAATGTACAATTACATAATTATACAATGTACCATAAAAAATGTCTACTGGAATCATAGATTTTGTAGAGGACATATTGCGTTTATCTTTGTCATTCAACCATAACTTTACAAAAGTTTACGGACCATTGTCAGTGTTGCATGCAGCTTGATTAGTTTACAGATAAAGGATACACTAAGAGGTTGAGGTATGTGGTCAAGTGTAAATTTTGGCTTCAGTCTGTCATATTGCTTGGTGGAATTTGAAATTACTGCAAGTGGCAATGTTGGCCATCATACTAATGTCCCACTAAAAACCCAAGTCTATTTCTTGATTAAAGAAGCATCAGGTCTGCAAGAGAAAGGTCACAATTATAAGTCTCAAAGCCAGAGGATTTTTATCCATTACAAAGCTCTGTATTATATCCTTTATAATCTCTATAGTTGGACATCTGATACAAGTCTTACTAACTTGCTTATTGTAATTTATCTATGTACCAGCTAAAGATCTGAAATGCATCAGCAGTCCAATTTGTTTGGCTGCAAATGTTTCTGGGGAAGGAAACATTAGAAATAATGTTTCTTGTCAGGGAAATAACATTTGGAATGTTTCTGGAGAAGGAAATGGTATTGGGATGGTAAAAGAATCTCATTTTCATCTTGTTTTGGCCTAAACAGAATATAAGTAACCTACTTATTTTTCACATGTCGTTGAGTTTAATCAGACCCCAGTAATAAATTTGGATGGAAATGAGACAGTAGGAAAAGAGGACTCTATGTTATATGGCTTTGTGCTACTTGACCCCTCCAACAAAATTGAATGGTTTTCAAAACAAGAGACATACTGTTTTGGAACCTATATTTCTATTTATATCATATATAAAAGGAGGGTAAATTTATGAAGTATTTACATTGGATTTATGTACATAGTAGATAATAGAGCACTCTTCTTTTAAAACAGATTGTCTTAAAATAAGACCAAGTGTTCTTGACATTGGTTAATGCACCATCTTGAGCTCAAAATAAAAATAATGATTAAATTGAAAGAAAAATCAGCTAACAATATTTCTGATTCAAATGTATTTATATATTTTTTGGATGTGGGTGTATTATAATTGGATTCACAAGTGAAGATTTTCAGGCAAATTAAAAGCATGTTTAATTATTGGAAATAAAGACCATGTGATAAACCAGCCAGCATACATATCCTGCTATGCAACATCATCCCTTTTTCTTAATTTATAGAATATATCTAAGATTTAGAATTTGTACAACATAGCTTGTTAATTTCCTAATTGCAAATTTAGACTACTTATTATTTCAAAGAATGTTATTGGTATACAAATTTTACTCAAGTTTACTTTTAAATGTTTTATTATATAAATTAGGGCATATGAGGTTGCTGCCTCATACTTCTGTACTTTTGGCAACCTTTATTAACTAAATGACTTTCATATAAATTTAGTAGTTAGATGCTATTGTATGGTTGTTTCTAACTTTGGATTGAGTAAAGAGTTATTTGGTTTAGGGGTCAAGGACTTAATTGCTAAAAATAAATTTTAATTTTTGCTTGAACAGTCTGCACTTATGATACGGAAGTTTGTTGAAATACATTTAAGACAGAATTGTGCAGATTCAAGGTCTTGGCATCAACAATTTTCTTGTTTGCAAAATAATGCGGTTTCCTTTCCACTTAATGTCACAATATCCAGAGAATTTACTGTACATAGACACAATTAAAAAAATACTGTGGTCAACCAAGCTTTCATAAGATTCTTTGAAAAATGGTAAAGGCTGCGGCCTTTGTATGTTGCATGAAGTAACTCTTCATCATTAAAATTAATTTTTAAATTGGTCTGCTATGAAAAAGATATTGTGCATAAAAATGTGCTTACAATTAATTTTTTTCAGGAATCATTGTTACTTTTAACCCTTATTGAGATGGAAACAAAAATAATTAGCCTTTGTCACCAGTATAAAGCATGGACAACCTGTACAATGCAGTCTGACCAGGCTCTCTAATGATTAATGACTATGTTTGAATATTCAGTTTGATATATCCCCAAAAGAATAAAGGACAGTTCTGAAAATAGAAGCTGAACAAGTCCATTTAAGTAATAGTTAAAATGTGAAGAATATCAGACAAGAGCGGATCAATTGCACCATTTGCAGTCCCTATAATCAGAGTTATTATCCATCAAGTCTTACCGGTCTCTTTACTGATGATAACTCATTTTGTTTTTTGATCTCCAGATCCCTTGAACTTTTAATGGACAGTTTCCAATTCAAAGCAAGTTAAGAAAAACCCATCTGCTTACCTGTTGCTATGAAAATTAGAACAATTGGTGTAATAAGCCAGCTCAGTGTAACACCTTGCATGACAGTTTGGTAGACAATAGAGCAGTCTTTAATACCAAAAGTCCTCTTGATTCTACTTCCGCGGGTTTTATATGGGCAAGTTAATAATTTGTTGCTACTGTAAATATAAATCTGGAATCAAAATGTTAAGTAATTGCTTGCACGTGGATGACTGAAACTGTCGTAAGCAAGTTAGGTAACTCTTGTAAGCTAGTGGTAACTCGTGTAACCTAGTGGTAACTGTTAACATTTAAAGCATTGTTCCTTTCACCCTAAGGTAGATAGTTAAAAGAACCATTAATGCCATTTATTTTTAAGTTTTTGTTTCGTGAAGGAAATCTGATATATAATGTTTATCTTTCTTTGAAGAAATATTCCGTAACAAGACTTCCTCAATTTGTGGTTCATTTATAAAGTTCAGACCAGTAGTATTATACACAGTGTTCGAGATAATTATTTTTACTCAAGAGTCAATACTCTGTTTTTTAGACTTGAGAGTAAACTGCCAGTTTCTGGCCAAATGAAGGAGTAAAATTTACTCTCAGTTTTAAGAACTTGGGAGTCAATTTGCCGCATCTAAACTTAGGAACCATACTGCAAACAAAATGTATCATTAGATCACTTGTATTTATTGGTATCATGTATTTACACTTCATACACATTTAGACATAATGTTTTTTAGTGTTCTTGACTTGTAAGGTGCAGTTAGCCTCCTTTTCCTTCTCTGCTTTGCCCTAACCCATCTCCTCACACTGCCTGCTGGCTTAAACAGGCTGAGTGTTGGGCCAATTAGTGACACAGTAAGGAGAGCCTCTAAGGATTCTTCTTTCAGGGCAGCTCTGAAAAACAGGATAAGAAATACATTATACCAAGTATTTTGATTTGTGCCAAATTAATCACATACCAATTTCTTTGTTTTAAAAGTTTACACCTATTATACATATAAATACATTGATTTTGTGATTAAAAATATCATCATGTTCAATAAATTATTGCCTGTTTTATAATGTGCCAATATTATATATTCCTAATAATAATATAATAATAAAATATAATTTTCATGTATTTTGTTATACATACACATTCACACAGTTTTAATTTAAAACAAACAGAAATGTACCTGTATTTACTTTTTAGTCTGTTTTGTGCACTAAATGTCCGCTCACATTCTACACTGGTGACTTCCATGCAAAGTCCAATTTCAGCCAGCTTTGCAAAGTTGGGATAGCTTGTTGACAGTGAACTCTGAATAATCTTTCTGCAAAATGCCTTTAGTGACAATGATTTATAACACCCAGTTACCATTGCTTTAATGCCTTGCCATTCAGTTTTCAGTTCATCACCATTAAGTAAGGGGTCAACAGGAGTTTCTATTACAACATCTTCAACTGTTTTCTTTGTTACTTTATGTGTACCATACATTTGTGCTACATACTCTACAGCATTATCACATTCTGTACTATAAGAGGCAGGTTCCAGCAAGAGTCCTAAACTACATAAAACATTACAGTCAACTTTACTGATTCTTTTCTTAATATTTCTGGCTAAACTGTCAATGTAATCATTTTTTCACAAGCTTGAAATTCAGAATCAGAGTTACCTTTTTTATAATATTTCAAACTTTCACCCTTATAAAATGGCTTTGGTTCTCCCTCATCATCTGACTGAGTTTTAAACTCGATGCTGTCTTTCATTTCATGTAAACCATTACCATCATGCTCTTTCATATAATCCAACTTTCCAACTGTTCCTTCGAGAAGTGGATAAACATCTGAGAAGACAAGGCTTTGGCGTTGTAACTCACATGATAGTACACCCAGTTCTGTGTGCATGTCCATCATTAATCCTATCAGTAATGCTGACTTGTATGTGGAAAAATATTTATGAAGTCCCTTTGCAGTTGGATTGTCACAAGCAAATGATGAAAGAGTTACTAACAAGGCACCATAACAATCATATACAGCTTCTACAGCTTTTTTAAGCCCTAACCATCTGATTGAATGAGGCTCCTTAATACTTATTTCAGGTTCATTAAGTATATCCTGCACAGCCTTAAGTTTATTAATCCGTAAAGTTGATGCAGACATGAAATGGTACAAAGTTTCAAACATCTGTTTAAATTTTTTCAAAGTTTCATTCTTCTTAATGGCATCACCTATTCAGCAGGCTGTCCAGCGTCCCTAAAATTCCTAAAAAATCCTAATTTTTTTCAGTTTCGCTAAAATTCCTAAAAAAATGAAAAATTCAAAGGAAATTCCTAAAAATGCCCTATTTTTTCATTGAAATTCCTATTTTTTTTATCTTTTGTTATAACATATCCCGAAACAACCATTTTTCAATCAAAACTTGAATTTTAACACTGTCAGTGGCCCTGATGTCATGTCTGACTAAATTGCATATTGGCACAAGTTCTCCACAACTCCTGCAGAAATGCCATACTTGATTTATTGCCAGATGTTATCGAAAAACAATAAGAAAATGTTTGTTTTAAATGGAACAATGAAAATTGTCTGACTTTGACTATATCAATATAGTCACTTGTTTAAAGGGACTCCACTGAGTTTTTTTGACATGATAGGACTGAAAATATTTTTTCCAGATAAACGTTCCATTGATGTAGGTTAAGACCACTAATCTTTGTTCAAAATTTCAGATCATTCGCACACTTCGTTTTTCCAGAATAATTATTCTAATTTCTAATTGTAAAAAAATGACCAAAAATGAAAAGCATATAAATGCTTTTTACACAAATTGGGCTAAGAAAATCATAAAAATACGATTTTCAATTTATTTCAAAGAATTTTTTTTATCTATCTTTGCATATATTTCTGTTTAAAGTACCCCAGCTCATTTATGTAAGAAATTCAAATTTTATGTTTTTAGGCTTTCAAACCTCAGTGGAGTCCCTTTAAAATAGAGATAAAAAATTTCTAAGCAAGTTATATCTTTTATTTGCTACAGAGTTTTACCATTCACCTCAGTCAAAGGTGTATTTAAAGGTACCACTAAATTTCATCCGACTTTATGTCGGGACCATTTTAATAAAATCTTAATTTGTAATCAAGTTATTTTCAAGTGATGAGTGTAGAATAGATCTTTTGTAAGTGATACCAGCTGGCAGATCTAGACAAGTTTTCATATTTGGTAATAATATATCATAAATATTATAAAGTGGGTAAGGTAAAGTTTTTCAGCTCTTATTCAAAGTAGGCAGTTAAAGGCAGTTGACCAGTGAATCCATTTATTCACGGGTGACAATGGAACACTGGTAGACACCTTTGTTATAACTAAACTAGAGCATTAATTGTGAGTAATACTTACTTTTGTGTCAAATATGCAAAGTTGAGCCTATATCATGGTCTTTTGGGCCTATAATTTAGTAATAAAATCCAAATTTTAGCCCTAAAATTTCTTTTACTTACCCTAAAATTCCTAATTTTAGCCCTAAAATTTCGTAAAAATTGCCCTAAAATTTGCCCTAATTTTTTGTCAGAAGGTGCTGGACAGCCTGCTATTGCCAGGTTCAATCTATGAGCAATGCAGTGGGTTTGTGTCATGTATGGAGAAAATTTGGCTTTCATTTGGATGCCTACACCAGTCTTTTTTCCCATCATAACACTTGCCCCATCGGTAGCCAGAGAGACACACTTTGTTAAGTCTAACCCTAACGATAAAATAACACTATGCACTGCCCCTACAACAGTATATGCACCTCCATCACTGATTTCTGTACTTGCTAGAAAGGTTGTGACTGGTTGCCCATTCTTTACATATCTTACACAAATTGATAACCTTTTGCTTACCCTAATGTCAGTACTTTCATCAATGAGAATTGCATAAAAGTTTGAAGAATTAATTTCACTAACAAGGTCCTTTGTAAACCCATCTGCAATGATATTTTGAAACTGTTGTCCAGCTTAAGTTCTGATACTCTAGGTCAACACCATTTAGTCGCTGTAACTCTAGTATAGTATCTAATCTATTTAGGGGGGTTTCACTTTTCATAAGACAATATATGGTGCGAAAAAGAAATAAATCTTGTTTTGACAAATCACCAACATCATCTTCACTCTCTGACTCAGAAATTATACCAGATGATTTTTTTATTTCCACCCTTTCAGCATCAAGATGTTCTCTGCTGGTACAGTGCCTGTCAAAATAAAATAAAAGACTGATTTAGGATTTAGGCAAAATTGTAACCTATGTTTGGTGAAAGCTATAAAAATATTATGATCCATTGTATTTTTATGCCCCCGCCATATAATGGCAGGGGCATATAGTGTTACCCTGTTCCGTCATTCCGTCATTCCGTCCTTCCGTCATCATCAGTTTCCGTTCATTATCTTAATAACCCTTGCACATATTGAACTCAAATTTGACATATGGATATGTCATGAGAAAATACAGGTCAAGTTCGAAATTGGTCATGGTTCGATGATTTTTGGCAGAGTTATGCCCCTTTTACTTTGAAAATAATATGAAATTTTCAGTTTCTGTTTATTATCTCCCCAACAGTATTAAACATTCAACTCAAATTTGACATATTGATACGTCAAAGGAATGCACAGGTCAATTTCAAATTTGGTCATGGTTCGATGATTTTTGGCAGAGTTATGCCCCTTTCACTTTAAAAATAATATGAAATTTTCAGTTTCCGTTTATTATCTCCCCAACAATATTACACATTCAACTCAAATTTGACATATGGATATGTTTTTGGAATGCGCAGACCAAGTTCGAATCTGGTCATGGTTCAATGATTTTTGGCAGAGTAATGCCCCTTTCACTTTGAAAATGATATGAAATTTACAGTTTCTGTTCATTATCAACCCAACAGTGTTACATATTCAACTCAAAATTGACATATGGATATGTCAAAGGAATGCGCAGGTCAAGTTGGAATTTGGTCATGGTTCGATGATTTTTTGGCAGAGTTATGTCCCTTTCACTTTGAAAATAATATAGATACATCTTAGGAATAAGCAGTTTAAGTTTGAATTTGGTCGTGGTTCAATGATTTTAGACAAACTTATCTTTCCTGAATGTTGGAAAAATTTTTTTGAACTTTCAGTTTCAGCACTCATACTTTTGTGGAAATGTATATAGCCATTATGTTGGCTACAAATATGCAATATGCTATTTTTAAAAGGTTAAGACTGAATAATTTCAGTGCCTTGAACATTGTATAAAAATGGTTAAGACTGAATAATTTCAGTGCCTTGAACATTGTATAAAAATGGTTTGTGTTAACATTGAAAAGTTTTAAGGGTTTTGAACTTAGAATGAAAAAAATAATTTGTGCAAACAAATTTGGAACTAAATATTATAACATTTGAAATTTTGGCTGCATGCGGGGGCATCCGTGGCATGATGACACATTTCTAGTTACATTACAGTCTGAAAAAAAATCAGAAACTGCTCTCAGTAGTCAGTTTTATAATTTATCAGAAATATTGCAGCATGGTAAGGTATTATTTATATTAAGGTTTAAGGCATATTATAAGAACTTGAACCATTTTTATGTGAAATGAAGTAAATGTATACATGCAAACAGTTGTGACCTACACTGAATTCTTTTAGCTTGTGGGCTAATAATCAACAATTTATTTACCAAATTATATGTTGAGATTATTGTTTTATTTTAAATTTAAATTACTGTAATTTATCTAACATATAAATGAAATTAAATAAGGTGTGAGATATAACTTAGTTTCATTTTTATTTTTTTCTTTAAAAAGAGGAGCTAGGTACAAAATAAAATGTTGCAATTAATTTATTTTTTTACCGTTCAATGTTAGACTTTTGGATGTTGAGAACCCCTTCTGACTTTTGCCCATTTTTCCACCACCATTTTGTGCTTACAACACAAGGCACATTTCAAAAACGCACTACATCTGTCGTATCTGACGTTACATGACAGCCACAGGAAACCTTTACACCAATGATTTGATCGTCCGTAGCGTCTAATGCTATCGTATGAGTTTTTTTGCTCTTGCAAACAAAAGTCAAAATGTCTTCAATAATTGGATGAATAACACACTGAGAAGACACTGGGCTTGTTACACGGTAGAATGTGTCGATTTTTCGTTGTTTGGGTTTTGAACAAGACATTTTTGTGTCGCCTCTATGGAGTAGTGGCGACATATAGGGATCACTTCTCCGTCGTCTGTCTGTCCGTCTGTCTGTCTGTCCGTCTGTCCGTCCGTCCGTCACAAAACTTGTCCGGACTACTCCTCATAAACTACTGGTGCAATTTCATCCAAACTTTACAGGAATGATCAGTACCAAGTCTAGTTGTGCATATTGTCAGCATTTTCCGGTTTAATGATTTTTGTCAGAGTTATGGCCCTTTAATAATTTTTAATTTTAAAGTTTGTCCGGACTACTTCTCTTATACCACTAATGCAATTTCAATGAAACTTTACAGGATTTGATCTGTAGCTCAAGTCCTTGCGCATATTGCACGGGTTTTTCCGGTTGAATGATTTTTGGCCGAGTTATGGCCCTTTTTGATAAAAAGGTTTCTTTTTCTGTGTGTTGCAGATACACAAAAGCTTGTCCGGACTACTCCTCATAAAAACTACTGGTGCAATTTTATCCAAACTTTACAGGAATGATCAGTACCAAGTCTAGTTGTGCATATTGTCAGCATTTTCCGTTCAATGATTTTTGTCAGAGTTATGGCCCTTTAATAATTTTTATTTTTAAAGTTTGTCCGGATACTTCTCTTATACCACTCATGCAATTTCAATGAAACTTTACAGGATTGATCTGTAGCTCAAGTCCTTGCGCATATTGCACGGGTTTTTCCGGTTGAATGATTTTTGGCCGAGTTATGGCCCTTTGATAAAAAGTGTGTTTTTTTCTGTGTGTTGCCAGATACGCAAAAGCTTGTCCAGACTACTCCTCATAAACTACTGGTGCAATTTTATCCAAACTTTACAGGAATGATCAGTACCAAGTCTAGTTGTGCACTGTCCGTCTGTCTGTCCGTCTGTCACAAAATTTGTCCCAACATGAAATTGGCCATCATGAGGCAACACATGTGATTACTGATCGCTCTTGTCGATGTAAACGATTTATTTGATAATTTGATAAAATTTGACAATATGTTTTCGTCTACTTCAATAACGTGACAGACGCTTGATTTATCTTATATACATCTATTACCGAGCGTCTCAGTGATACAATGTGATACATTATGTCGACTGGT
This sequence comes from Ruditapes philippinarum, assembly GCF_026571515.1. Lineage (NCBI taxonomy): Eukaryota > Metazoa > Mollusca > Bivalvia > Venerida > Veneridae > Ruditapes > Ruditapes philippinarum. The sequence goes on along the minus strand of NW_026864700.1, from coordinate 10,963 downwards.
TTGCAATTATAAACCCAGCCTGAGAAAATAACACACCTTTATAGAACAGTACGCTAACCAGTCTGTCATTTTTTATCGGTGTCAATGTCAATGTTAAACATTGCCTACGCCAAATTTGTTTTCACTTAAATGCGTAAAACTGTTAATTAGTATTGCGTAAATATACGCCAAAATGATGACGAAGCTGGCGTATCCTGAGTATTTGCTTGGGTAAATGACGCTGATACGCACGCTATCTCTAATGCTGATACATGTATGATGTAGAACAAGAGGATTCCTTTAGCAACTTAGATGGTATTGCTCAAATGTTTTTAATTTTTTATGCCCGGCGTTATAAATTGGCTGGGGCATATAATGTTACCCCATTCCGCCCTTCTGTCCCTCCATCATTCCGTCCTTCCATCATCAGTTTCCATTCATTATCTTGGTAACAGTTGCACATATTCAACTCATTTGACATATGTATATATATCATAGGAAAATGCAGGTCAAGTTCAAATTTGGTCATGGTTTCGATGATTTTTTGGCAGTTTATGCCCCTTTTGGTGAAATGCAGTTTTCTGACTTCATTATTCTCCCCAACAGTTATGGCACATTCAACTCCAATTTAAGTATGGGGATATGCCATAGAAATGTGGCAGGTCAAGTTTTGAAATTTGGTTTTGGTTTGATGATTTTTTTGACAAAAGTTTATGCCCCCTTAAATTTAGAGAGAATTTTCTGTTTCATTATCTTCCCAAAACAGTTATTACATATTCAACTCAAATTTTAAATATTATGGATAATGTTCACAGGAATATGCTGGTCAAGTTTTTTGAATTTTGTCGTGGTTTGAGGATCTTCTGACAGTTTCCTCTTGAACTTTTGAAAAAAAAAACTTTTAATTTCTTTTTTCCTGATCTCCTCAACAGTTATTACACTTTCCAAACTGGCATTCAACATAGAGTACTTCTTAGGAATAAGCAGGGGCCAAGATTGAATTTGTTCATGGTTCGATTGATTTTGTACAAAGTTATCTCTCCCTTTGAACGTTTGGGAAAATTTTTTTTTAATTTTTTCAGTTTTCGTGGAAATGTTGCATATCATATCTTGCCTACAGATATAATGCAATGTTGCAAAAAGGTTAACACTGAATTACTATCCTGGCTTTGGCCCTTTGTTAAAAAATGGTTCAGTTAAAACATTGAAAAGTTTTGAGGGCTTTTCTAACTTTAATAAAAAAAAGTTGTGTGCACAAAAATTTTTTGAAACCCAAAGTATTATTTTTATTCATTTTGAAAGTTTTGCTGCATGTGGGGGCCCATCCGTTTTGGCATGACGGCACATTTTCTGTTTTTGGGAAAATTATTTAGTTCTTTTATAAATTTTGGAAAGTCGTAAAATCTCATAATATTTGTTAAACCTCCTGTTTACTCATTTTTTTGATATTTGGCAGTTGTTTTTGCTAAATGTGCACCCATTTTTGGTATTTAGTTTTGATTGACCAGTTTTGGACCTACATATTTGTGCAATTCAGTTTTAAGATGGGAAATAATTTTAGGGGCGACTTTTGTATAGTTTTGGAATTCAGTTATGCAAGAAAAACCCCTTTGAAGGGTCTTGTTACCAATTAAAACTTTCTATTTTGTAATACAAGGGGATTATCTTTCTTTAGTGTTTTTTTCTGGAGTTATAGTCCTTTGTTTGAAAAAAAACTTTGTGGAAATTTGGAATTGTCAGTGCATAACTGTGAAAATTTTTGATTCCAATGAAATTTGTCCCACTTTAATTGATTTTGTTAATGTTTCCTTAAATAGGGGTCAATATTGTTTTTGTGTCCTTTAATTAATGGGGCCATTTTACTTTCAATTGAAATTGCTGTTTATTATTGCGGCAAACTATTAATTAAAATTAGAAAAAAAGAACATGGGTTTTTCCTAATTTTAAGTTAATAACATTATTTATTTTAAGTTTAAAGAATTTTAAATTTTGTACATTGTTAATTTTTTAAATGATAATTGTTTTACAATTTTAATAGGTTTGGGAAGAATTTGGGAAAAATGGGCTTGGGGGAAATTAAGCTTTGCATAATTAGTATTAGTGAAGGTCTGCATATAGATTTGTATAGTAGTTTGGGTTCCCTCCACTGAAAATTTCATACCGGGAAGATATTTATAATCAACCCCTCGTGTTTTAAATTTTTTTTTTTTTATCAAGAATTTATGGTGTCATATTTTTTTTTAAATTGTAAGATAACCGAATTAGAATAAGGGTTTTTAAAAGAAATATAGGATTAAGCTAAACTTGGGAATGTCTTTAATTTAATACTTCCATTATTTTTATTGATTTTTTTTATCATTTTTAAAGGGACATTTTTTGAGTGGCAGTTTAGTAGTTGAAGTTGTTTGGTTCTGATTGTTGTGGTCCCAAATGCTATTTTAAAGAGGCTTAACAAGGGTTTAAAAGAAGACATTGGCCCCCCCACGTTGTAGAAATTGGGACACTATGATAATGTTATATTGCCTTTCCTATACATTTTAAAACACTTCCCTTTTAAACTGGCTCGACATCAGGCATTATTAAAAATTGAAATTTTGAATTTATTTACTCTTGTTGGAATAAAATGGGGAAAAACGTTGATTAGTGAATGACCTTATTTGGCCCTATCATTATCTATTTTGGACAGCCTTCAGGCTTGTTTATGTAAAAAAGGAGCTCTTCAAAACTGTTTTTGAATTTACTTTTATCAATAATGAGCTGTTAGGGTTCAGCGCCATTGTGAACTTTAAATGTTTTTTCTCATTTGAATGTTTGAATAAGGACATTTTGTTTTGTTGAAGCTGTACAGTGTTAAATTATCTGCCTTTAGTAGTTGCCAAGGTGCACAAGGACCCTGGAGGCTAAATACCAGGAATTTCATTTATAAAAAATCGGGTAAAATTAGATTCTCCATGGGACCTTGAAAATTTAAGAAAAAATCCAATAGAATTTTTCACAAAAAACAAATGACTTTCAATGTAAATTTTTCTTAAACAAAACTTCCCAATTAGATAGGTCATTTTACTGACAATAAGTGTCTTTTTTAATCCACAAAGAACATTTTTGGTAAATTTTAGTTGGGCTTTAAAATTAAAGGGCTACATTTATCTAGCTGTTCACAGTGATTAAAATATTTGGAAGAGAGTTTTTCTTCCCTCTGTTGAGTAAATTAATTTGATTTTGACCTTTTTGAAAAGGGACAAGGTGTCTTGGGTCTGGCAAAAGGTGACATACACTGTCTTGTCTTGGGCTGCTTTATATAGGCTAGTTCAAACAATAGCTCATTGACCAGTTTAAAACAGGATTGGGTAAAAAACCTTTCAGGGTAGCATTTTACATTTACATTGTGGTGGTCTCCTTATTGACACATTTTAAACCACTTGATTGGGTTTTTGGGTAACATTAGTGGAAATTAAGCTTACACAAAATTCGTTTGAGAAAAATTAATTACTGTGGTGTAAGTATCTGGACAATTTGTGGCCCATTTCATTTTTTTATTACTAAGATCTTACAGCAATCAAAGTGCATGTGGGGTCTTATTACAAGCATTGTCATTTTTGCTAACAATCCAAAAAACTTTTGTTTTTTTAAAAATTATTACAAAACCATGTTTTGAAAGGCACATTATTGCATATGAAAAGGAATTATTAAATTTTTTTTGTTCTTCCCTTGTTAAAATTTTAGGCAAACATGTAATATTAAAGAATGGTATTTAATAATTTTATTACATGTGAGATGCTTAAACACCTCAATTTAAAATGAACATTTGAATTTATTAAGTTAATGAATGATGAATGATTTTATAATAATTGCCAAATATTATGTTTCAAAACTAAATTGTTTATTTTTTTGACTTCAAAGACAAAATACTTTTAATTATATGTAATACTAAATGCCCAAAATGTAAGAGGCAAAATAGCTTAGGGTATAATTATTGCCCAAAATTAATTTGACTTTCTTTAAAAATCCAAAAAAAAAGCCCTTTTGAAAAAAAAAAAGCTTTTTGAAGAATTTAGCATTTTTTTTTAAAGGGGGCCAATGAGGCCTTTTTGGAAATTTGTTAAAACAATTAAAAAGTGAGAATAATACTTACAGTTTTAACTTGACCAAACTTATAAACAATATACTTGCTTATAAAAGGATAACTGTTTTGCGGACACTGGGGTTTTTAAAATTTTGGTTGCCTTACACTGAAAACAATATTCAGTTTAAAAACAATATTTAATTTTGGAGCCCCTTTTTAAATTTTGTTATTAGGGAAAAAGTTAAATGTTCAACTAAAAAGATTTTGGTTTTAAGGGGGGGACTTTTTTGGTATTGCAAAAAAAAATTTTAAATTTAAACCCCAGATATCAGTGCAACCCCCCAATTTTCTTTTTTCTAATTTTTTAACCCTTTTATATCTAATTTTGGTTTTTGGGACAAGAATTGGGCCCTTGGGTTTCCTTTTATAAAAACACAGGTTCTTTTTGAATTTACTTTTAAAGGGGGACATTTGTTGAAAGTAACTGAAAGAAATAAAAAACATTTTGAGTTTTTTTAACCTACATAAAAGGGGTTGGGGGAAATTATAGTTTTCCCCAAATTCCCATCTTCATTTAAATCATAAGTTTCTGTTCATTTATCTTTGTTATGTTTTGCAAACTTTTCAATAAAATTTGACAAATGGATTATATCATAGGAAAAATGCAGGTCAAGTTTGGAATTTGTTTGATCATGAAGTTATGCCCCTTTTGATTGAAATTTTTCGTTTCAGTTCCATTATCCCCAACAGTTGTTACACATTCAATTTCCAAAAGGTGATAAAACCGGGAATATGCAATGGGAAAATAGGCAGATCAAGTTTTAATTTGTGGTCATGGTTCAATGAATTTTTGGCAGAGTTTATTCCCCTTAAACCCTTTGAAAAAAAATAAAGGAAATTTTTCCCAGTTTCCATTTCATTATCTCCCCAAAAAAAGAAATTTTCAGTTTCCATTTTATTATCGCCCCAACAATTTTACACACATTCCAAATCGGCAAATTTAAATATTTTTGATATGTCATTTAGTAAAGTGCAGGTCAAGTTCAAATTTTGGTTCATGATTCAAATGGGATTTTTGGCCCGGAGTTTGCCCCTTTTTTAATTTCATAAAAATTTAAGAAATTTTCAGTTTTTGTTCCCAATTATTCAACCCCCAGCAACGTTGTTTACCATTCAACTCAAATTTTTGACCATCTGGGAAAATTTGACATCCTATGGTTTTCAAAATTTTAATTTGCACAAGGTTTCATTGTTTTAATGATTTTTGACAGTTTATTCCCCCTTTAAACTTTTTAAAAAAAAAGTTAGTTTCTGTTCAAAAAAAAAAAAAAAAAAAAAGATAGATTTCTGTTTAGGTAGAATCCTCCCCAACAATTGTTAAATGTTCAACTTCAAATTAAATATATAGATATTAAAAAATTTGGTAATGGGTTTGATGATTTTCTGGACAGAGTAAATCCTTCTTGAAGCACAATTTTCTGGTCTTTGGAATTTTCTAAAGTGTCAATTTGACAAAGTTTAGAATTGAGTTTCTACATCTAAAAAATTAAAAAACTGGAACTTGGGAAATATTTGCTTTGTAACTTAGAAATGGACTAAAATTTGCTTAAATAAGCACCATGCTTAAACTTACAACACCCCAGTTTAAATTTTTATGTTTTAACTAAAACTTACTCTTGAAAAAAACAATCTTATTTTCAGGACACAAAAGGAAAAGAAAAGCTGGACCAAAAAAACTAAGGTAAGTGAATATTTTATAAATCCTTTACTTTTTATAGGCCTCTTTTTAAAAAAAAAAACCCCAAGACATTAAAAATTATATCACCCCTTTGTAACGGAGGGCAGTGGGTTCAAGGCAGTTTAAGCTTTTGACCTAAAGCTAATCCCTTCATTGAGATGGGAAGGATTTTATACTTGCACAGCAGCATGAGTGTCATGCACATGTAACTGGTGTTGAGGGGCCAAGTTTTTCTTCAGGTAAAAAAAGGAAAAAGTTAGTACACGGATTAAAAAACCCTACAAGCATTTGAGGGAGTTTAGTATTATTTGGCACAAAAGATAACCATTGTCAGGTTGAATGTGTCATGTACAAAATTCAAGGGCCCCCGTTTACAAAAAGTCAAGGTTCCCCAAAATTTGAAATCAGTCAATATATTACATTTATTATTAAAGTCAGTTTATTTGAAAACTATCCCCTTTAAGGGAAAGGAGGTTGCAATTGCATTATGAAAATTGTTCTTTTAAATCCGCTCTTTGACCTTTTACTTGCATTTTTGTGCCCCCACATTTTCTGTTGACTCAGCCATGATGAAGTTGTGCACCTGGGGATTTTCATTTTGGGATATATTTAGTATTTTAGTAGTTATTTCCCCTAAACTTTTTGTAAAAATTTTTTCAATTATTTAACTTGTGTTCACATGTAACGTAAAACTTTTTTGAAAACCTAGATCCTGGGAAAAACCCCCAGGAATTTTTTGCTTTAACATGTTTTTGGTTTTTTGACCCCCGGGTTTTTTTTTGTGTGGAAAATTCTTTGTATTTTTTTGAAAATTATTGCCCTTGGGGAATTTAAATAAAAATTTTTTAATTTTCCCAAATTGTGTCACACATAACTAAAAAAAAATTTGACCTAGGGGGTTTATGAAACAGTAAAAAAAGGAAAAAGTTTTCCCGTATGTGTTGTTTTTGCACCTGGGGGATTTTTGTGTGGGGTTTTGGGAGTATTTTTTTGAGTTCTTTTCCCCTTTACTTAGTAAAAAATTTTTCAATATTTTAACTTGGGGTTTTTGCATGGTTTAAATCAAAAGTATTTGGGGCCTGTTTGGCCTGAAAATTTACAAAAAATGTTGGTCACATGTTTTTACTTATGCACCTTGAAGGGGTTTTTTTGTGGATTTTTTAGTATTTTTTGTAAATTTTCCCTTTTACTTTTAAAAAAAAGATTTTTTTTTTTTCCCAAATTGGCCCCATGTAGCCCCAAAAAAAAATTTTTACCTAGGGGACCCTAAAAATTAAAAAAATCGGTTTGGGGTGGGGGGACCCCTTTTTCCTATGGGAAAACCCTTTTCCCAGTTCTTTTTCTGTATCATAAAACTGGTAGCTTTTAAGGGGTTTTGCAGTTTTTTGGGGGAAAAAAAAGGTTTTTTAAAAGGGGGGTATTTAATTTGAACATTTTACAAAGGACTTCCCAAAAATTTTTTTGTTACATTTTTTAAAAGTATGCAAGACCCTGAATTGTATTAAACTTGAAATTTGGGAAAATTTAAATTTTTGAAAACCTTAATCGTCCATGGTAAATTTCCTTATAACATTTTTTTTGTAGAATTTTTGTTTTTCCCAAATTTCCCGGAAAATTTAATTTGAGTTGTTTCACTATTTCAAATTTTTTGAATTTTGGGTTTATTTTTTTTAGGGGTTCCCCAAAAAAACTGGGCCCGGGAAAAAAACAAAAAGGGCCAAAAAAATTAAAATTTATATATTTCTCGAGATAAACAATTGGACAAAAACCCCATTTAAAGGAAAAACCCGAGCCCAAATCCATTTTTTTTTTATCACAATTTTTGGCTAAAAACTTCAGTTTTTTGGGGTATTTTTTTTAAAAAAAAATAAACCCCTTTATTTTCCCCTTTCCGTTTGTTATACATTGTTTTTTATCCCTTATTTGTATATAATTTTTAGTAGGGGGAAATTTGCCTCACCCAAAAGCAATATAACTTTTGCACACAAGAAAAAAAAGGGTTTTAAGTATATTCTTATGCACTGAACCCGTCCATTTCATTTTATTTTCCCAAATTTTTAGTATTTTTTTTCGCTCTGTATCTGTTGAACCAAGAAAATTTGGGAAATTAAAAAAATTCTTTGGGAGGGAAAAGTTTTAGCATAAATACATTTGGGGGGAGCCAAATGTTTACCAATCCCCATGTCAAGGTCCCCCAATTTTTGGGAATTTTGTTTTGGGGTCTACATCTTTTTTTAACTTTCTTTCCCCTATGTTTTCTTTTTTAGGCGATGTCAAGGGAAAGTAGTTTCAAAAAAAGGGCCCCACCCTTTGGGGCACTAGATTTCCAAAAAAAAAAAGGAAAAACCCATTTTTCTTGTGTGAAACTTTAAATGCACAGAGGGTAAAAATATTTTGGTATGTAGCCCCTGTCTTTTGGGGAAACCCCCACAAAAAGGGAAACCAAATTTTTTGCCCCTATTTGGGGAGTATTTTCCCCGCCAAAGGGGTCCATTTTTAAATTTTCATAAGGGCCAATTTTATTGGGAAAAAAAAAACATTTAAGTTTTTTTGAAACTTTTCAATGCCCCCGAAATAAGATATTTAAGAAACAGGGATTTGCCTTGTTTTTGATATAAAAACATGCCATTTTTTGTTTTAAAATTTTTACCCCCCCACGGGGTCAAATTTTAATTTTTTTTATTTCTGATTTTTGGGGTTTTAAAACCCTTCACTCCGGTATCCCGGGCCCAATACTGCCATGTTTAAAAGGCATTTTTGGGTTTTTTGTCAAAAAAATGTTCCCCTATAATAAAATAAAATCAAAAGGTCAAGGGGAAAAAAAACCAAAAAACCCTACTTCCTTTGGTCAAGGCAGCACCCCAAAATTATATTGATAAAAAAAGTAGCCGTTTTTATACATTAAAAGGTATTTTCTAAATAACTGCCAAAAAATTTCACAATGGTGTTTTTCCCGTAACTAGGGCCCCTCCCAAGGGGAATGGTCAAAAGCGTAGGGAAAATTGGGAGGTCAAAAACCTTTTTCTGGAGGGAAAAATTTTTGTGCCTTTTGCATGCCTGTCATTTTCAAAAAAACGGGGTATTGCAAAAAACTTGGGGCAAAATTGCCGTTTAAATAAACGATTTTTTTTGCGCAATTTCTTTGGGGGCCCCAACCCAAACACACTTTGAGTTTAACAGTTTAAAAAGGTTCTTTTAATTTTTTAAATTTTTCGGGATAAAAATTTTAAATAATCACTTTCATTTTAAACAATGCATTGTGCCCCAAAAGCCAGTCCCCAAATTTTGGGCCTGTCACGATTTTTTAATTTTAAATTTTTGACGTGGGTCCCCCTTTTTTTTTTAAATTTTTCAAAAGATTGAACTCTTTAAAATATTCGAGAGATTCCAGTTTAAAATTTGAAAAGACGGTGGGGTCTTAAAAACTCACAGGTCAAGGTCACACCCTAACGTTCTTTTCAAAAAAATTTGTTTCAGCCTGGGGTTTATGGGCCCGTCCATAACTTCTTCAAAAGAAAAATTTGGTTTTCCCTTTTATCACCATTAAAATTTGTACTTGTGCCCCAAAACGCCCTTTTCCGCCCCTTTTTAAATCAAAGGGAAAACTTAAAAAGGTCCAAAAAGGGCGAATCCTTTTCCCCGCATTTTAACTTTTTTGAAAAGGGAAATTTTCAGTGTTTTGGCACATTTTCTTTTACCACTGGGCGGACTTCGTGGGCACATGCCCCAAAACTAGGGGGCCGCACCTTCAAAAGGGCAAAATTTTTTTAAAGGTTTTAAAAAATTTAAATTTCCCGATTGTTTTTAAATGGGTTAAAAAATTTTTTTCTAAATGGGTGGTTTTTAAAACCCTTTCCACGCAAAGTATGTTAAAAGGGCTTCCGTTTTTAATTTTGGAAAAAAAAAACTGATCAATTTTTAAGGGGAATTTTTAAAAAGGGAAATGAAATTTTTTAATAGGGAGCAGTGAAAAAACTTGATGTACCCCGCTGATCTGTATTTATTCTTTCCTTTTGGGCGCATGGAAAATTTTCGCCGCCAAAAAGGGGCTCGGGGCTTCGAAGATTTTGGGGGAAAGATTTAGGTTTTTGTGCCCCAAATGTGGGTTGCACCCCCTGTCTTTCTTTCCCTTGGCCCTAAAAAATGGGCCCCTTTTGAAAAAGTTTTTGGGCCCGAGAAATTTGGGGATGATGAGGTGTTGTGCTCCCAAAAGTAGATTTCCCACTGTCTGCCCCCATTTGGGCCCCAATAATTGGTTTTGAAAAAGTTTTGCAGAGATGTTTGGCCCTGAAAGAGGTGTTGTGCTCAAATGTTTGATTGCACCTGTTGCTCCATTGGCCCTAAAGAATGGCTTTTTTAAAAAGTTTTGGGCCCGAGAATTTTTAGGCCCTGATGAGGGGTTGTCCTTTAAATTTTTAGGGTTGCACCTGTTTTGCTCCAAATGGCCCCCCAATAAATGGCTTTTGAAATGTTTTTTGGGGGGAAAATGTTAGGCCATGATGAGGTGTTTTTGCCCCAAAAAGTTTGATTCAACTGTCTGGCTTTCCCTTGGCCCTAAAGGGTGGCTTTTTTAAATGTTTTGGCAGAGATTGTTTTGGCATGGATTTGGTTTTTGTGCTCAAAAAGTAGATTTTTAAACTGTCTGCCCATTATCCTTTTAAAGAATTGGGGTTTTTTAAAAGTTTTCCCCCAACAAGCTTTTATTTTCCCCGCAAAAAAAACAAGGTTGTAGGTTTAAATGTCAAAAACCGGGACACTTTTTTAAAGGGAATTTTTTTTTATTAAAATGGGAAAATTATCTTGATTTCCCCCGTCTCAGGATGTGGATGTATTTTAAAAAATTTAAATTTCACGTTAAAAGAAAATTTAAAGCGCAAGGTAAAAGGGCTGCATTTTCAAAAAGGGCCCGATTTACACCTTTTTTCGTTTAAGATAGTTTCCGGAAAATTTGGGAATGGGGTTACCCTCTAGTCCGGGGGTTTAAAATTTCCCCTTTTTCCCTTTAGTTTTTTCTATGCTCCTGCCGTGATCAACGCCAATTTATTTTCCCTTTGTAAGGGGTTTAAATGTGTTTGTACCCCCCGGGGTTTTGATGGGAAAATTTTTCATTTTTCCTTTTCTTCCGGGGATTTTTAGTTATCACGCAAAATACAAAAGCTAGGGGAAAAGGATTTTTTTTTTTT